>NC_044041.1:17738111-17957605 GCF_901765095.1 Microcaecilia unicolor | reverse complement strand
CGAGGCGGACATCTTGCTGTTAGACAAACATTACGGGTCTCATTTTCAAAAACAAACAAACAAAAAGTCCAAAGAATGTATAAGGTGTAGAGGGACATTTTTTCTCTCTCAAAACCATCCAAGTTGTGATTTTCGACACCTCAATTTAGACATTTTGCTCCACAGGTCGTCCAAATTTCAAGGGGGTGTGCTGGGTGTGTTTTGGGCGGGACATGAGAACACCCATAGACAAGATTCTGTTCTGCAATAATAGAACAACTGAAATGTCTAGGGTCAAAATTAAGACATTTCTGGCTAGACCTGTTTCGATCACAACTAAGGGCTCCTTTTACTTACTGCTCGCTACACAGGAAGTACCGCCGAGCTACCACAGCAGCCCGGTGGTACTTCCTACCAGTGGCGTAGCAAGGGCGGGGGGAAGGGGGGGAATGTGCACAGTACAAAATTTTTTAAGATGCTTTCCCCATTTTCGGATATTTTGTCAATTCACTTAGTTAAACACTTAACATGCATCAAATCAATTTAGCGAACACTGATTTTTTTTTTTTTAAGGAGCACTAACAGACGCACTTCACTAGTACCCAAGCACATCTCTGACCTACCTATCAGAGGAAACATGGAAGAGAATCAAGAAAGTACTGTAGATGCAAACTAGGACTATGAAAAGAAACCTTGGGTTGGAAGGTCAACGAGATTATTTTGATTGATTTATTTAAAGTATTTATTATCTGCATGATCTACATATCCTCGGCGGAGTACGATTAAAACACTCACAGTCAAACGGTCAACAACCCTACTTGCACATTAAACAGTCCAATATTAACTCAAACACATTTTCTCCTTTCTGTACTCATAACTTCCAATAATTTCTACAGCTTTGTTGTAAAACAAAAATAATCATCATCTTAGTCCCAGTGAGACGAGATCATCTTTCCAGTCAGCAAGACTTTGTCTGAAAGCGCTACCACTTCCTAGTCAGGTTGATACACCTACCAGAATAAAACATTTTTAGCTCTCTCTCAAATAAATCCAGTGACACTATTATTCTCGGTCTAACAGGCAAACTATTCGACAGTTTGGACCCATTAGCTTGAAAATAGATAAACAAAGGCTTTAGGATAAAATTCAGGATCCTTCTTTCTTTTTTTTTTTTTTTGGTCTGTGACATTTCATAGGTTCCTCAAACAGAAAGTCTGAATAGCTGTAACAGCACTGAAGATTGTTTCATTTCCAGTAATCTTCCATGCCAAGGCCAACATCACACAAGCAATGTAACAAGAAGAAATTAGGCTCCCCTGATATCTCATTGTATGATGGAAATGGCTGGGGACTCTCCAATAGACATCATCATAATTAAAGCTGGTAAAACAAACTAGACAGATTAACATGACCAGGTGCAAAATGTTCTGTTATTAACAACTAAGAAATCTATTTTTGTTCAATTTTGTTGCTTATGTAACTAGATTTTAAATAAAAATAGAAAACAACATCAACTTTTGAGCAAATCCAAAAGGATGAATCGGTCGAAGAGGCATTGATCTTGGAGGTGTGTCATAACTACATCTGATTGTCAAGGACCTTAAAGGAAATGGACCAAACTACTTAAGAACAGGATCTCCCTCTACACAATTCCAAGGCTGTTAATGTCTTCCCAAGGAAAATTCCTTAACCACACCCTCTCCAAAGGACATCACATAACGTGATAGCTGCCAGTGAGCCTACTACTACTTATCATTTCAATAGCGCTACTAGACGTACGCAGCGCTGTACATCTGAACATGAAGAGACAGTCCCTGCTCGACAGAGCTTACAATCTAATTAGGACAGACAAACAGGACAAACAAGAGATAAGGGAATATTAAAGTGAGGATGATAAAATAAGGGTTCTGAACAAGTGAACAAGGGTTAGGAGTTAAAAGCAGCATCAAAAAGGTGGCCTTTTAGCTTAGATTTGAAGACGGCCAGAGATAGAGCTTGACGTACCGGCTCAGGAAGTCTATTCCAGGCATATGCTGCAGCAAGATAAAAGGAATGGAGTCTGGAGTTAGCAGTGGAAGAGAAGGGTGCAGATAAGAGAGATTTACCCAGTGAACGGAGTTCCCGGGGAGGAGAGTAGGGAGAGATGAGAGTGGAGAGGTACTAAGGAGCTGCAGAGTGAATGCACATAGGTCAATAAGAGGAGTTTGAACTGTATAAAGAAACGGATAGGAAGCCAGTGAAGTGACTTGAGGAGACCTGAAAGGTTTTGCTCTACGCAATACTATCTCTACTTTAGGAAGTGGGTGAAAGCTTGGCTTTCTCGCAAGAATTTAATGGAAGAAACTAGTCAGTCTCACACACACACAGACTCTCTAAAACCAGCTGCACATACCGGACTTCTTCTCCACTTCTACTCTAGCAGAGATCATGTTCATAAAGCTTTTCTGACTTTATGGGCAATTTCTCCTTAAGTCAGTCACTCCTGGGGTCGTTATTCCGCTAACTGGTTAAGTGCCCCTTTTACTAACCTGTGGTAAGTACTATGTGTTTACCACAGGTTAAAAAAAACACTACCGTGGGGCAGGCTCAGACATCATGTGGTAGTTTTGGAATCAGCGCACATTACCCACATGCTAAAAAATAAAATTTAGTTTTTAGTGCAGGGGGAGTGTTTGGGGGCAGAGAGTGGGTGTTCCATATGCTAACTGATTAGAACAAGATTAGTGCACGAGCCCTTGCCACCTACCACTGGCAGTGAGGGCTCATACACTAATGGCCACGTACTAACGGGGGAATTAGCGCATGGCCATGATCGGAAAATAGAAAAAATCTGCCTTTTACCGGCAGCGCAAAAAGTGGCCTCATTGCACGGGTTTCCACAGGCCACTTTTAGCCATCTTTGGTAAAGGGCCCCTATGTGAGATCAAAAAGTTAAGACACAAGAAAGACAGTTCTAACTTTATCCACCAAGTTAACCGAGCATTGGGCTCAGAATTGGCTGGAGCCTGGTTATTTTCCAGGTTGCCACACTAATTCAGACATTCAATGCCAGAATCCAGAAATGGCTGGCATTGAATATTCAAGGTTAACTCATCCTGCAGCTGTGAGCGCCTTACAAGCTGCTTACTACCACAGGATGAATATCGACCCCTTTCAATTCGCTCTAACTCCTGTTACTCTATCTTACCTGTCTTTATATTCTACCTCCACTTATACCCTATGCTGTCTATTAATATGCTGACATTGTAAGTAGCAATACTATGCCATAATGTACATTAAATATGTTTACAGCTGTAACTGTCTATTGCATTTCTTTGGCTTATTCCTTCTGTACACCACCTTGAGTGAATTTCTTCAAAAACGCAGTAAATAAATCCTAATAAATAAGGACAATAAGCTTGAACCTTTCAGGAAGGGAAGAACAGATTATTGTTGTAAAGCCATGACCTGAAAGGGTTCAGTCATTGGAGACGGCTTCCTTGCAGCTCTCAGGGTTACCAGCTACTTCAGTAACACTTTGGGCTTCCTGTTTTTGCTTTTATGTGGAAGGAGAGGGTAAGAGGAACGTAAATGAATTATTTGTAGATATCCTTTTTCTATGTGTGTTAAGAAAAACATAAGAAATTCCAGGAAGTTTAAGGACAGGCTCAAAGTGTCACTTGGAGCTAGCCAACAAATCTGAGAGGTGACCTCGATCACACTGCTTCTTGTACTAGTGACAGAACAGCTGGCGGCGATCAGTGGTTTGTGTTACTGGCTAGGTTAGCCCCAGATATTCAGTGTCAGACTAGGTGCGACACTGGTACTGAATATTCAGTGCTAATTTTATGTGGCCTGGCCACCGGAGCTTATGTGGATCGTGGCCAATATTCAGCCAGGGCCGAATAAAACAGTTAAGAAGGCCCTGGCTGAATATCAGGCCAGGACCAGCAAATCTTTGCAAATACTCATGCCCTCAGATCTCCCCCTCTCACCCACCACCCACCTCACTTAACCCTCCATTGCCCCGGTACAAAATAAGTACCTGAATATATGTAAACCGCTTTGAATGTAGTTGCAAAAACCTCAGAAAGGCGGTATATCAAGTCCCATTTCCCCTTTCCCCCCACATAAAACAGCTCCCCCTCCCCCCAATCCTTTCACTGGCACAGGTTCACAACCCCCCTTCCCTGGGCCTACCTGAAATCCCTGGTGAACCCCACTTGCTCCTGCCTCTAGTGGATGTCCCAGCAAAATGGCTGCCATGACCTGGCGTAAATTGCCACCATCTAATTTGTGGAAGTTGTGTGCGCAAATGACAGAATTCTATAACATCACGCCTAACTTCTAGGAATGCTCTCGATCCATCCATATCCCTCCCATGGGCAAGCCCCTTTTGAGTTGTATGCTAGAAAATTAAGGCACCAAGGTTACAGAATAGCAACTAGGGCAGATGCGGTGAAAATGCAAATTGTTGTGACGAAACAGTGGGTTTCTAAGCCTGAAAACTGTGGGCCCCTCTTACCAAGCTGCAGCAAAAGGGGGCCTGCACTGTCATCAGCGCATGTTTTTCACCCATTATTGTAATGTTGCCTAATTTGCAGCTTTCCTAATTTCTGTAAACACTTCATCATCTATCTATTCAGTCTGACTTACCAGTATGCTCATTCCCTTCACACATAAAATGTTTATCCACAAGGATTCCACGCTGCTACCTATTTCATGTAGAATGTTTATTCTGATTGACTCAATTCCCTCTTTAACATGTAGCACAACCCCACCTCCAATTTGATCTACTCTATCCTTGCAATATAATTTGAACCCTGATAACACAGTGACCTATTGACTGTCCTCCTTCCACCAGGTCTTTAAGATGCCTATTATATCTACCTCCCTCTTCATTAAGGGGCCTTTTACTAAGCTGTGTTAAAGAGTGGCCTGTGGCAGTGTAGGCGCGCGTACTGGGCACGGGCCAGTTTTTACCGTGTCTGCAAAAGACGGCATTTTTTTAACAGGATGGGAAAAGGGAATGCGGTAAAACTGAAACCGGTGCGCATCCAAAACTGGCCCTCAGCCCTTAATGCCACCCACTGATCTAGTGGTAAGGGCTCAAGAGCCACATACGTGGTGACCGGTTGGTATGCGCCAACTGTCGATTACTGCCGAAGACGACGTGTGTGGGAGGAAATAAATAAATCATCCAGGCATTATAGGCGTGCGCCAAATCTAAAATTACTGCCATGGGGGAGTGGTAGCCTGGCAGTAGTCTTATTTAGGTGCTCGCTGCATGCCCGTAAGCACCTAAAACGCACCCTTGTAAAAGGGCCCCTTAGTACTACATACTCCATCTCTCCCATCTTATTTTATATACAGCAGGGACGTAGGTACGTGGGGCCCCTGCTGATGACCCTCTCGACCCCCTCCCACCGCCAACCTGCCGTCGCCGTCTGCTACCTTTGCTGGCGGGGGACCCCAACCCCCGCCAGCCGAGGTCCTCTTCTTCCTTCGTTCTGTTTCTGAGTCTGACGTCCGACGCAAGGCTTCGTTCTGTTTCTGTGAGTCTGACTCGTATAACGTGCAGGACGTCAGAAACAGAACAAAGGAAGAAGAGGACCTCGGCTGGCGGGGGTTGGGGTCTCCCGCCAGCAAAGGTAGGCGACGGCGGGGGAGGGTTGGCGGCAGGAGGGGGGTCGGGAGGGTCGTCGGCAGGGTGGGGGTCAAAGTTGGTGGTGGTGGCGGCGGCGCCGGGGGGTGGGCTACAATGTGCCCCCTCACCTTGGGCTCTGGACCCCCCCTACCACCAAAGTCTGGCTACGCCCCTGGTATACAGACACTTCAAACTGTGTTTTTTCCTAACATCTACAAGTTGCTTTGAAGTTGACAGGGATAATTCGCATCCTTTACTCTGCTTTCATAGTAACATAGTAGATGACGGCAGCTCTGCTTTCAATTCCTAACTTGTCACCTGCTCGTAACCTTTATCTTGTCTTCTCTCTTCAATAGTCCATTTTCCCTATGTGTCCTGTCTGTCCTTCCCTTATTTGTCCTGTCTGTCTGTCCTGATTTAGATTGTAAGCTCTTTTGAGCAGGGACTGTCTTTTCTTCATGTTCAATTGTGAAGCGCTGCGTACGACTGGTAGCGCTATAGAAATGATTTATAGTAGTAGTAGTAGAAGCCTGCCCTTGCAGATCAGCAACGCGGCCGCACAGGCTTCTGTTTCTGTGAGTCTGACGTCCTGCACGTACGTGCAGAACGTCAGACTCACAGAAACAGAAGCCTGCGCGGCCGCATTGCTGATCTGCAAGGGCAGGCTTCTACATGGAATGCTGCTAGCAGAATAGCAACATTAACATTCCATGTAGAATCTCCAATAGTAGCAACATTCCATTTAGAATCATTCCTATGTGTCCTATCTGTCTGTCCTACCCTTATCCCTTATTGGTCCTGTCTGTCTGTACTGATTTAGATTGTAAGCTCTTTTGAGCAGGGACTGTCTTTTCTTCATGTTCAATTGTGAAGCGCTGCGTAGCGCTATAGAAATGATTTGTAGTAGTAGTAGTGTTCTCTTATTAAACACTCCCGGCTTTCTCGCACCATTATAGAAACCTCTCTATTGGGATTCCCTAACATCCTGTTTCAATAGTATCCTTCAAGGATACTCCACACCGAGCCGTGTGCTCCTGGGTGACTACTGGCTCTCCCCCCCCCCCCCCCCCCCATTTTAGTGTAAAAGTTGCTCTATCTACTTTTTAAGTGTTAGCTCCTGGGTAGGTGAGCACGAAAGAGTCGATACTTAATCCAACACCATCACCACCCATACTGTCACCACCAGATTACCACAGTTTAGCCTAAACATTGACCAAAACCTGTGTAGCTGTGACTTGAACATCTGGCCACCTACTCCATAAAGTAGTATTTTATTAGGCTGGTCAAAAATGTATCCCACTCATGCAAAAGAAAACCCACAATCCAAATATAAGATGATGTGTCTTAGTGCCATACACAAACTAACAGGGTAGACCATCATTCAAGTCAACCAACTTTGAAAGCATGCAGATAGGAGATAACAGATGGATAGGTCAAATGACACCATTCATGTATGAAATTCTCAGAACATATGAAGAACTAGTTAACATTTCATTATGGACCATATGTACCACACATTTTCCCAGAGACACAAAATAGAGAAAAAAAAAACCCTTCACTATATCTGGCCCTAGTGGTCTCGTATATACACTGACCAGGAAAAGGATCTAGGAGTCATCGTTGATGATACTTTGAAACCGTCTGCATAGTGTTCTGCAGGGGCAAAGAAAGCAAATAGAATGTTAGGTATTATTAGGAAAGGAATGGAAAATAAAAATGAGGATTATATAATGCCTTTGTATTATCGCTCCATGGTGAAACCACACCTTGAATACTGTGTGCAATTGTAGTCACCTCATCTCAAAAAAGATATAGTGGAATTAAAAAAAAGTACAGAGAAGGGAGATTTATTTATTTATTTGTAGCATTTGTATCCCACATTTGGCGGTTGTCATTTCCGGGTAACAGAATTACAAATGGTACTGCATTAATGAGCATACATACATGGTAACATATCTGGAACATAGTGTATATGGAACAAATCGTGGTATATATATATATACCATATGAATACATACATGGTAAAGAATACATTATGGCAGTGCAAGAAGGTTCCTGAGTAATAAGTTAGATTGTAACAGTCATTAGGTCATCGACTGTAGAGAAGTCCTGTTCAGCATAAGGTTTAAAGTGGTAGTGCTTGATCATTAATAGCAAAGAGGTTCAGCAGTCATGTGTTAAAAGTTCGGATTTGTATAGATCATGTATAATGTTAATATTTAGTATTTAAGATGGATGTTTATGGTAGGCCTTCTTGAAAAGATGTTTTCAGTAGTCTTTGGAAGATGGTTACGTCTTGCGTTGTTTTTATGGCCTTCCGTAGTGCGTTCCACAGCTGCGTGCAGATGTAAGAGAAGCCGGTCTGACGTCCTGTACAACGTGCAGGACGTCAGACTCAGAAACAGAACGAAGGAAGAAGAGGACCTCGGCTGGCGGGGGTTGGGGTCCCCCACCAGCAAAGGTAGGCGACGGCAGGTTGGCGGCGGCGGGGGGAGGGCCAAAGTTGGTGGTGGTGGTGGTGGCGGCCGGGGGGGGGTCGGCAATGGCAGGGGAGGGGTCATCGGCAGGGGGGCTAAAATGTGCCACCTCACCTCGGGCTCTGGACCCCCTTCCCGCCGAAGTCTGGCTATGCCCCTGCTACCATGGGGCGCAGGAAGGTGTTCCAAGGTAGTTTAGCATGCGCATACGCTATCCATGCGCTAAAAAATATTTTTTTTTAGCGCTGGGGGTGTGTTTGGGGCCGGAGTGTGGGCACGGTTAGCACTAATTAATTAGTGCACAATTAGCTCATGAGCCCTTATCGCCTACAAAATAGGTATCAGTAACAGCTCAAGCACTAACGGGAAAATTAGAGTGTGACCATTATTGCACTGGCTTAGCAGTGGGAGACCCATGTTGGGGCTAGCGCAGGCCACTTTAGCGCTGCATAGTGAAAGGACCCCTGTACGACATCGCCACTCTTCTAATAATCGCTCCTTTCACTTCCTATACCAGTTCAAACTTCTTTGGGAAGCATTTGGCATTCTCGTTTTTTAAAGTCCATATTTGTGGAATTCTCTTCCCCTGTGTGTTGAGAGCAGAACCTGTGTTTGTTAAGTTATTAGGTCACTGCTAAAGATTTATTTGTTCAAACTTTCTCCTCTGAATGATTTGTTCTATGTGACCAGTGCAGGCAGTGGCGTAGGAAGGGGGGGGCGGTCCGCACTGGGTGCATGCGCTCGGGGGTGCCGGCCCCGCTGGTTACCTGCTCTCTCTGCCCCGGAACAGGTTACTTCCTGTTCCGGGGCAGAGAGAGCAGGGAACCAGCGGGGCCGACGCAGCTCCGAGTGACGTGCAGTCGGGGCGGTTCGGCCCTCCCGCAGGTAAGAATGCGCTCCGGGGGGGTGCGCAGCGGCGACCCGCCCCGGGTGCCATTAGCCCTCGCTACGGCACTGAGTGCAGGGAGGACTTCCCTGTGATTAACTTTCTCTGGATGCTTTTGTATGAATTTAAGATTACAAGCTGTCTTTCCTGTCCAATCAAGATGTAGCGTTCTTTTTCGCTGTTATTAGCTTTATGGATTGTACACTTCACTGAACATTGTATTTGAAGAGGTAAATTAAGCATTTAATAAACCGTAAACCATAAATTACAGTATTTTGAAAAATCCCATCAAAAACTGACTTTTTTTTTTGATACCTACTAATGCCATTCTGACAGATAAAATATTTAAAGATGAACAACACCACAACAATGGAAATTATAACTGGATATTCCTCAGTAAAAAGCAACATAATAAAAAGCCCAAACCTGAGAGAGAGAAAAAAAATGAGCTCAGAATAGAATGAACTACACATTTTTATGGCTCTTTTCAAAATATACAGTATAATGCAGCTGACAAAGTATAATCAAACAGCCCATTTAGTTTTTTAAATTGACCAGCTGGGTACAGCCAGGAGTGCAGATGTTCCCAAATGCTGTTTAGTTTAACCTGGTTTTCTTCTTCATAGCCCTGGCTAACACGATATTGATCCACTGAACCACAGATGGTATATTGCCACATTTTGAATTTTCCTATGCTCCTTAGGTTTAATTGCTCACTTAGGCACAGACTGACAATAAGGATATTCAGGTAACTTTTAACTGCAAAAGCCTCATTTTAAACCTGCACAAAACTTGAGTTTCATAAACACTGGGCATATTGGGTTTACATACTGAGTTGTTACAAAGCTAAACTTGCATGCATATCCTAGCACGCTTCAAAAACGAATGACGGAGACTGCGTTAGCAGCACGTCCACTGCAAAGCTGATGCACGTAAGGCCTAGCGTGTCGAAAATTTGCAGTTACTTTACATCAGTAGCAAAAAGGAATGTGCAGTAACTATTGGGGTGTACCTATCGCCTTCCCATAGGGTTCAGTATTTACTTATTTTTATTCTATTTAGGGGCCCTTTTACTAAGGTGCATAGTCGCCTATGCACATCAATACCGCCCGGCTACCGCCTGCCCCGGGCAGTAATTCTAATTTTTACACGCATCCAATATGCGCAGCAGAAAATATTTTCTATTTTCTACCACGTGGCGCTAACCAAGCAGTAACTGGCAGTGTACGTGCGCTGACAATTATCGCCCGGTTAACACGTTACTGCTAAGTCAATGGGTGGCGCTAAGATCTCAGGCCCACAATGGACGTGCAACAATTTTTATTTTGCCGCACATCCATTTTCGGCCAAAAAAAAAGGTCTTTTTTTGCAAGCGTGCTGAAAAATGGACCTGCGCCTGTCCTGTTGCCATGCCAACAGTAACTCCCAGACTCCATAAATGGTGCCCAAAATTGTGTGCGATCCTGAGATCTGCGAGAAATAAATTGAGCCACTAAGAAATAATAATTGGCAGTTAACAAAAAGAACATAAGTGTTGCCATACTGGGACAGACCGAAGGTCCATCAAGCCCAGCATCCTGTTTCCAACAATGGCCAATCCAGGTCTGGCAATATCCCAAAGCAGTACAATACATTTTATGCTGCTTATGTGGGCATTTGCCCACTTGAAATTTCATCTGCCACTTGGATGCCCAGTCTTCCAACTATTGACGTTAATTGGCTCTAATCTGGATTTGCGAATGACTGGCTGTGCACAATTCTATAAAGAACCGTACCCAAATCTTCTTGCGCACGACCTGAAAGGGGGTGTAACTATGAGGAGCATGACCGAGTTACAGATTTTGGAGGGCTGCGTGCCCAAGTTGCATGCGAGGATTTACACCAGGTTTCAGTTGATGTAAGTCCTTCACGCCAAACATTGGGCAATGGACTACCTGCTAAACACTATTCTATACAGAGTGCCCAGTCCAAATTGCCCTGTATAGAATATCGCAGAACACAAATTTTTCCCGGCACTTACTTTTCAGTCACAAAAAGAAACAAATGCCCCCTAAAAACAAAAGATAGACAACAACAAAAATTAAAAAGAAGAGGGTAACGTGGAGGGGCATAATCGAAAAGGGCACCCAAGGTTTCCTGAGGACATCCTCGCAGGATGTCCCAGTGAAGGGGCGGGGAAACCCGTATTATCGAAACAAGATGGGTGTCCATCTTTCGTTTCGATAATACGGTCGGGGACGCCCAAATCTCAACATTTAGGTCGACCTTAGAGATGGTTGTCCCTGATTTTCGGCGATAATCGAAACCGAGGAAGCCCATCTCAGAAATGACCAAATCCAAGCCATTTGGTCATGGGAGGAGCTAGCATTCGTAGTGCACTGGTCCCCCTCACATGCCAGGACACCAACCGGGCACCCTAGGGGGCATTGCAGTGGACTTCACAAATTGCTCCCAGGTGCATAGCTCCCTTACCTTGTGTGCTGAGCTCCCCAAACCCTCCCCCCAAAACCCACTCCCCACAACTGTACACCACTACCGTAGCCCTAAGGGCTGAAGGGGGGCACCTACATGTGGGTAAAGTGGGTTTGTGGTGGGTTTTGAAGGGCTCACATTTACCACCACAAGTGTAACAGGTGGGGGGGGGGGGGGATGGGCCTGGGTCCGTCTGCCTGAAATGCATTGCACCCACTAAAACTGCTCCAGGGACCTGCATACTGCTATGATGGAGCTGGGTATGACATTTGAGGCTGGCAAAAAATATTTAAAAAGTTTTTTTTAGGGTGGGAGGGGGTTGGTGACCACTGGGGGAGTAAGGGGAGGTCATCTGGTCAGTTTGGGCACCTTTTTGAGGCTTGGTCGTAAAAAAAAAATGGACCAAGTCGCCCAAGTGCTTGTCAGGGACGCCCTTCTTTTTTCCATTATTGGTCGAGGACACCCATGTGTTAGGCATGCCCCAGTCCCGCTTTTGCTCTGCTTCCGACACGCCCCCCGTGAACTTTGGTCGTCCCCGCAACAAAAAGCAGTTGAGGACGCCCAAAATTGGCTTTCGATTATGCCAATTTGGGCGACCCAGGGAGAAGGACGCCCATCTCCCGATTTGTGTTGAAAGATAGGCGCCCTTCTCTTTCGAAAATAAGCCTGCTAGTAACATAGTAAATGATGGCAGATAAAGACCTGAACGGTCCATCCAGACTGCAATGTACTTCCAAAACAGTGAGAAAAAAAAACACTCTTCTTACTTTCTTCCAAAACAATAATTTTATTGACAACAGACTTGACGCAGTCCTGCGTTTCGGCGCCAGAAGCACCTGCTTCAGGAGTCAAACAGATTATCTCAGCCACTGATGGTCATTGTAAACAGATACAAGTATTGTACCTGGGGCAATGGAGTGTAACTGACCTGCCAAGGGTCCGTTGTTGCATCTGACACCCTGTTTAGAAGTACTTTGGACGTTGTACCATTGGATTTCTTAGCCTATGTGAGTCCCACCCCTGTTCCACCCAGACTCCGCCTATGTGTACGCCTGCCTGTAAAATATGTTTTATGTAACACTAGTAAAAAAGCCCCGTTTCTGATGCAAATGAAACGGGGGGCTAGCAATGTTTTCTTCTGTGTGCATGTGGGAGTGTGTGTGTCCCTGCCCTCTGGCCTCTCTCCCCTCCCCCCTCTGAGTCCTTCACTGTTACAGAGCCAGCAATTTGATTTCGTGCTCTAAAAAGCCCCGGTTTCTGATGCAAATGAAACGGGGGCTAGCAATGTTTTCTTCTGTGTGCATGTGGGGAGTGTGTGTGTCCCTGCCCTCTGGCCTCTCTCCCCTCCCCCTCTGAGTCCTTCACTGTTACAGAGCCAGCGATTTGATTTCGTGCTCTGCTGTTTTCCTTCACTGACCTGTGTTACAGAGAGGGCGGGGCAGACAACTCATAGGGAAACCGGATATCTCGCCCCCTTCACACTTCCGGCTGGAGGCTTCATAGAACGTTGGTGTTGCCTTTTTATATAGAGAGATAGTAAAAAGCCCCGTTTCTGATGCAAATGAAACGGGGGCTAGCAATGTTTCTGTGTGCATGTGGGAGTGTGTGTGTCCCTGCCCTCTGGCCTCTCTCCCCTCCCCCCTCTGAGTCCTTCACTGTTACAGAGCCAGCGATTTGATTTCGTGCTCTGCTGTTTTCCTTCACTGACATGTGTTACAGAGAGGGCGGGGCAGACACTCATAGGGAAACCGGATATCTCGCCCCCTTCACACTTCCGGCTGGAGGCTTCATAGAACGTTGGTGGTGCCTTTTATATAGAGAGATAGTAAAAAAGCCCCGTTTCTGATGCAAATGAAATGGGGGCTAGCAATGTTTTCTTCTGTGTGCATGTGGGAGTGTGCGTGTCCCTGCCCTCTGGCCTCTCTCCCCTCCCCCCTCTGAGTCCTTCACTGTTACAAAGCCAGCAATTTGATTTCGTGCCCTGCTGTTTTCCTTCACTGACTGTTTTACAGGGAGGGCGGGGCAGACACTCATAGGGAAACCGGATATCTCGCCCCCTTCACACTTCCGGCTGGAGGCTTCATAGAATGTTGGTGTTGCTTTTTATATAGAGAGATATGTGCAGATTTACAGACTAGCATTTAGGTTGGATTTTGACATATACACATGCACCTATATGTGCGCCACTATTCTAATGAAATGCACATGTAATCGATGCAAACACAAGCACGGCGTGTATTTTATAAAAGTGCGCTGCTTGTGTTTGGAAACTACGGAGCCATTTTACTAAACACACCTTTGAAAAAGCTCTTCCTAAACCCACCTTTATTATGGAATAAAACGCACATGCTTCCAGGTGTTCAAAAATCCACCTACCAGAGCATTGCTGATTAAGAACATAAGAATAGCCATACTGGGTCCTTCTAGCCCAGTATCCTGCTTCCAACAGTGGCCAATCCAGGTCACAAGTACGCGGCAGAAACCCAAATCGTGGCAACATTCCATGCTACCAATCCCATGGCAAGCAGTGGTTTCCCGCTATCTGTCTCAACAGCAGACTATGGACTTGTCCAAACCTTTTTTAAACCCAGATACGCTAACCGCTGTTACTACATCCTCCGGCAAAGAGTTCCAGAGCTTAACTATTCATGGTGTGAAAAAAAAATATTTCCTCCTATTTGTTTCCATGTAACTTTCTTGAGTTTCCCCTAGTCTTTGTACTTTCAGAACGAGTAAGAAATCGATTCACTTCTACTCGTTCTACACCACTCAGGATTTTGTAGACCTCAGTCATATATCTCCTTATCCATCTCTTTTCCAAGCTGAAGAGCCCTAACCTCTTTAAGCCTTTTTTGATATGAGAGGAGTTCCACCCCCCTTTATCATTTTGGTCGCTTGTCTTTGAACCTTTTCTAATTTCACTGTATCTATTTTAAGATACGGCGACCAGAACTGATACAATACTCAAGGTGAGGTCACACCATAGACCGATACAGAGGCATTATAGTATTTTCGATCTTATTCACCATCCCTTTCCTAATAATTCCTAGCATCCTGTTTGCTTTTTTGGCCGCCACCACACACTGAGCAGAAGATTTCAGTGTATTATCTACAACGACACCTAGATCTTTCCCTTGGGTGCTGAGCCCCAAGGTGGACCCTAGCATCAGGTAACTGTGATTCGGATTATTCTTTCCCATGTGCATCACCTTGCATTTGCCCACATTAAATTTCATCTGCCATTTGGACGCCCAGTCTTCGAATTTCCTAAGGTCTTCCTGCAATATTTCACAGTCTGCATTGTGTTTTAACAACCTTGATTTAAGAAGATCAACTCTATTTGTACCTACATCAAAGCCACCTAAATCTTTGAAAACTTGGCTTGGCTGGGGGAGAGGCGCTGACTGCTTTGGGCTGCATGGTTTGGTTTTGCTTGGCCGAGGGACTCTTGGTCCCTTTGGGGCAATATTCAGCCGGCAACAGTCAATGTTTCTTTAAATACTGCTGGCTAAATTAGACCTGGGTAGCAGCATTGAACATCCAGGGCTGGGGCAGGCACTGGAGTTAGCCAGGCACTGCTGATACTGACCGGTTTTCCTAAGAGAACCTTTTTGCTGTCCCACCGCTGAATATCAACAATGTCTAGATATTTATTTATTTCAGCACTTATATCCCACATTTTCCAATTGATATTGTTTCGATGTGGCTTACAAACCAAATAGCGTAGTTACATTTAATGGGATGATCTGTATCGGTGATAGGAAAAAGAGGTGCAGTATAGATTAGAGACGAGAATCAAATTAACAAGGATTTATCTGAGTAACAGGTCTGTTTTGGAGTTCCCCTGAGTCTTCATAGAAGAACTTTTTGAAGAACGTATTGAGATGTTTTCAGAAGTTCAAGTATCTCCTCACTTTGCCCCGACTCCACTGCTGATGCTGGCCTGGTCAAAGTGATTTAACCCATCAGTAGCCATGTTAAATACCATGGAGTGGAGGAGTAGCTTCATGGTTAGTGACCCTGGGCTCAATTCCCACTGCAGCTCCTTGTGACTCTGGTTAAGTCACTTAACCCTCCATTGCCCCAGGTACAAATAAGTACCTGTATATACTATATAAACCGCTTTGAATGTAGTTGCAAAAACCACAGAAAGGCAGTATATCAAGTCTCATTTCCCTTTCCCCCTTCCCTTTCCCTTATGACATCACAATATCAGAAGTGAGCCAAGTATTGGGCAATCAAGCCATTGTGACATCACTGATGAGGTGAGGTTGGCTCTTATTGGTGGAATGAGTGGAGGAGTAGCCTAGTGGTTAGTGCAAGTGGATTTTGATCCTGGGGGGCTGGGTTCAATTCCCACTACAGCTCCTTGTGACTCTGGGCAAGTCATGTAAACCTCCATTGCCCCGGATACAAAATAAGTATCTGTATATACTATGTAAACTGCTTGGAATGTAGTTGTAAAAACCACACAAAGGCAGTATATCATGTCCCATTTCCCTTCCCCTATTTGAGATTCTACATGGAATGTTGCTACTATTGGAGATTCTACATGGAATGTTAATGTTGCTATTCCACTAGCTATACAAAATTACCCCAGATACTCTGCTATTCAAGCTAGATAGTCTCAATACAAATATAGCAGAGATTTTGTCAATGAGGGAAAAGTCTCAACCACTACGGCTATATTTTACACACCTCAGTGTTCATTGTTATAGTCCGTAGACTTTTTCTACGGACTATAACAATGAACACTGAGGTGTGTAAATATAGCCGTAGTGGTTGAGACTTTTTCCTCATTGACAAAAATCTCTGCTATATTGTATTGAGGCTATTCCACTAGCAACATTCCATGTAGAAGCCTGTCCTTGCAGATCAGCAACGCGGCCGCGCAGGCTTCTGTTTCTGTGAGTCTGATGTCCTGCAGTGTATGCCTAGTGGTTAGTGCAGCAGACTTTGATCCTGGTGAACTGGGTTCAACTCCCACTACAGCTCCTTGAATCTGGGAAAGTCACCTTAACCCTCCATTACCCCAGGTACAAAATGACCTATATAATACATAAGCAGCTTTGATTGTAACCACAGAAAGGCAGTATATCATGTCCCATTTCCCTTTCCCTATTTCAGATTCTAAATGGAATGTTGAGATTCTGTTGCTATTATTGGAGATTCTACATGGAATGTTGCTACTATTGAGATTCTGTTGCTACTATTGGAGATTCTAGATGGAATGTTGCTAGTGGAGGAGTAGCCTAGTGGTTAGTGCAAGTGGATTTTGATCCTGGTGAACTGGGTTCAACTCCCACTGCAGCCCTTTGCCTCTGGGAAAGTCACTTAACCCTCCATTACCCAAGTACAAAATAAGGACCTATATAATATATAAGCAGCTTTAATTGTAACCACAGAAAGGCAGTACATGAAACCTCATTCCCTATCCATTAATATAATTGTTTGGGGTGATTTGTGTCAGGTATTTATTTGTCTTATGTGTTTTTTGGCCCACTCGAGTGTCTTATTTTTGGGGATGTATTGGGTTTATTTTAACCTTTCCTTCACTGTTTGAGCAGTTCCTTTTTTTTTCTTTTAAGGCTGAGAATGCTGTTCCTAAGTATTTTCAATAAATAATTAAGTCCACATCAGACTGCAGTTCCACCTCTGGATCCTGTTCTATGACAGCAATGTCAAAATCACTCCAGTCTTTCGACCCCTCCCCCCTCCCATATGGTTTTTGTATCAACTACTAAATTTCCCAGCACGATCACAGCTTCTACCACAACAGAAGTGAAAACCATTTTCACCACCAGCGCAACCAAATTACTAGCTCGAGATAGCTAACAGACGAGAAGGCTGGAATTAAAAATTCTCCTACACATTCTGAAAGCATCAAATCTGGTTGCATGAAATATCCGTGCAGTGGGATTACTTGTCAGACATCAGTTCAATGGACAGATGTGGCACTGTGTTACTGTGATTTTAAGAGTTAAGTGCCAAGAGAGTGAACCCTGACAGTTGTAACAGAAACATCTACTATCGAAAAGTCCACTGGGCATCTAACGATAATACTTCAGCAGCTCAGTCAATACTTCTTCAACCACCGTCATCAGGGATATATATATGCAGCTGTGGCCGCATGTTACAGTAACACACGAGGCGGAATCATAAAGGCAATCTGGAACGGGGGGGGGGGGGGGGCTTTACGGAACAGTCTGATCAGAAGTTCAGTATTGATTGCAGGGATAGGCAGGTGTCTCGTTCAGTTTATTAAACTCCATGGCAGGCGTTTCTCCGGAGAGCACTCAATCTCGGGCTTCCATAAGGGAAGAGGATATATCTTCCATACACTTCAAAGTGAGATAAGAAGAATTAATTGCTCTCCTTGGACGCTGATGGGAACAGGCAAATGAAGGAGTCGGGCTTTTCCATACCAGAATGGAACGGAGGGGGGCAAAGATACTACTAGACAGCATGGTGGGAAAGCAGTACAGCCGCAAAATCCGCCTTCCTTAGTACGGAAATCAGGGAATTCTGGGAAGCTGCTACAGTGTGTACCAGAAGACAGGGCAATATAGTCGCTCATGCATTACACATCTGATTTCTACTTATGTGTGGATGTAAAAGACATTATCACTGCAACAGAAACAAGGGCACAGATTTAGCCAGGCTGCTTCTACAGTATTATATATATATATACACCCACACATGTCCACATATATAAGGTCAATCAAAATACATTTTCTATATCCTTTAAAGTAGCTGCCAATGTTATAATTTTCCTCCAAAATACACCAATATGTGATCACTTGCTTGGGTTATATCCCAATTGCTCCATGCTATTGAAAGGCAAATGTATATCATAAAATCAGAAACATTTAGGTTAAATAAGCACAATCAGTGTCCATGGTTTTTCTTTTTCTGTCATGGAAAAGCGTGTGCGTGTCTGTGAATGGAATGCGTTTTTTCTTCTCAAATGATCCACCAGGAGCTTTTTTTCACTCCAGGCTCTGCAAAAGCAAAAAAAAAAAAAAAAAAAGAGAACCAGCCCCACGATCCCTTGAAACCGGTGTTCGCTTCGCAGGACCAGACCCCAGCTAACCTGTAATCCAGCCCGGCTACCGGTGGCTAAGCCAAAAGTATTAGTCATGGCCTGCTACTATTTGCTTAAGATCTATTAAGAAAACATATGTTCCATTGTTACATCTGCTGCTCGCCCCCCAGCGGCCCCCGAGCCAAACTCCCAAGGTGGGAGCCGCATTAACGCTTCAGGTCTCGGCTCCAGAGCCCATTCATTCACTGCTCTCAGCCCACAACGCAATTAAATCCTGGGCAAGAGGAGCCGGCACGCGTCCAGATTTAAGGCTGCCTCCGGCGGAACGATGGCTGCTTGCTGTTTGCTTGGTGGAAAAGGGGAATTGCAGAAAGTCCAAACCTATTCTCAAAGCCATTTCTGGGGCTAGGCTTATTGCATAGCGTGCTATTGATCACCCACGCTGACTGCACATTTCTCCGTCCCCCCTGTCTGACTTTATCATCCGTTTTAATAATGCGCTGCTATCACGTTGGTAAGTTCATTTATCGCTCAGCTCTGACGCCGGAACGATACCGATTCTTTGCATTGGTGCAGAATAAAGCCAGATCTAACCAAGAACTTGTCGGATTTTAAAAAAAAAATGTTTTGCATATGTATTAAGGAGCAGGAACCGAGACTCTCTCATACGACTTAATTCTTTTGATTTGTTCAGAAATGTCGCATTGTAAAGGCTTTAGCCCTCAGGTGCTGACTCGGGCTGGGGGTGTTCCTGCCATTCGTTTTCTAACAGATACCCTTAAGGCAGTGTGAGGATTATTAAATTCTTTCCAGACCTGAGCCTGTTCTGAGCTTTTGAGCTGCAGCTCTGTGCCACCTAATCACATCACGGGACTGAAAAGCTCAAGCTTTGCAACCGGGAGAAATCGACAAAGAGGGGGGGGGGGGCTGCAGCTACCCAGCTCCACGCCAGAGCCCTAAAAATAAACCTCTGGAGGCCATAGGTCAACAAGGTTATATTTTTAAAGAAAAGTTATGATGAGGAATGCGCGCCTACATCGGATTATGGAAGCTGCCACTTCCTCCCCATCCTTCCACATATCATCTAGTCAATGGGATTTTTATAGGGGTTTTTTTTTTGCATGCTGCTCATAAATGTCACTTACCTTCTTCCGGGGCTGCCATTTCATCATATTTGTAAATCAAAAATGTTGAGCATCAAGAGATGTTAGATGACAGATGTAGGTAGGCAAGAGACGGCCACTGCCTTTCATGCTTCCTGCCCCCTTTAAACCAGTAGCATATTTATGTTAGAAAAGATGGGGGGAGAAATCGCAGAGAAAAACAAGGGAGGGTTAAAAAAAATTATCCTCTCCGACCAAAAGGCCAAACCAAAAATAAAAACCGTAACAACAAATCCCCGTCATAAACTCCAGCTGCAGGACCTTGTGCCTAGGTTCTGCATAGTTAAAAGTTGATCAAGTTATTTCAAACGGGCACCGACAAAAGGTGCCTGGAAATGATTCCCTTTCCTCCTTTATGACAATGCTGGGGTTTTAATAAATATTTCTGGACGCAGCCCAGTAAGCTAAACAGTTATCTCTCTGCTGCAAGCCTCGGATTTGTCAACTCAAAGAAAGTCACAAGAAAATAGCTCCAGTCGCTCTTAAAAGGAAGCTTTTCAGAAAGCTCTCACGGATGCAAGAAACCACCAACTTCTGGCTGCATTTTATTTGGTCAAATTTTTTCAGAAAAGTTACAAAAAAAATCCGCCTAGATCTTTTCAAAAGATAAAATGCTTCCTTCTACTTTTGGGCTTCCAGCAAATGCACTGCCAGGGAACTCTGGTTACCCAGATAGACTGTGCTTCTCAGGCGAAGGAAAACTAGGTAAAAAACAAAAAACTGGGGGGGGGGGGGGGAAGGAGGAAATATTCCAGGAATCTAACTAGGGAAGGTTGGAAGGAAATCCTGCAGCACCGACAAACTGTACTTCGTTCTCCGCGCTAATGACTTCCTTCCCTTCTTGTACATGCAGCGCCTTCCCCTTGTATGCAAAGAGACTGCAAGACGCCGCTCGGTCCTAGCGCCAACCCTGTTCGGCACCGTGGCTGCAGATCGCTGTTAACCAGAGTCCCTCTCCCCTCCCTTCAGCACTGCCTGGACAAAACTAACTCAAATCAGCCCTATACTAAACCTTTCTATTTTTTTTTCATTCTATTTTACTTATTGTTGTGGAGCCAATAAGTTAAACAATTTCCCCTCCCTGGAATAACTTCTTAAGTGTTTCCTCTCAGTGGCCTAGCCACGGGTGGGCCTGGGTGCAGGGACGCCGAGAGGCGGGGGGCAGGGGGGACAAAATTCCCCGGGGTCAGGCCACTGGCGCTGCAGTCCCCGGTCTCACCTGCCTGCCTCCACGGTTCCAGGCCCCCTTCATTCAAAGCAGCAGTCGCAGATCGCCTCTCTTCTGGCCTTCCCTCCCTGTCTACCTGCCCTAGCGGAAACCGGAAGTTACATCAGACAAGGGCAGGACACAGGGAGGGAAGGCCAGAAGAGACGCGATCTGCGACTGCCGCTTTGAATGAAGGGGGCCCGGAGCCGTGGAGGCAGAAAGGTGAGACTGCGGACTGCAGCAGTGGGGGGGAACGACGGGGTGCGGCGGAGGCGGGGCAGCCTTGCCCCGGGCCCGGCCCAGTCTCTCGGTGGTGCACCCATCTAGGGCTCAGGCCCACCCAACAGTAGCACATGTTTAGTGGTAGCTGGTGGGGATCCCAAGCTCCACCAGCTGAAGACTTCCCCCAGATGGTAACAAAAACGCTACTCTCTATGATACTGGCACCTGTGCATGCTCAGTTTTTAGCACATGGCTACTGCAGACTGCCAAGATGGAAAGAAGCATTTTCCCATCAACTGAGATATTTTTTTTGGTGGTGGGGAGAGAACACTTGGTGCCCGCCCACTCACTTCTTGCCTAGGCCCACTCAAAATTTGTCTGGCTACACCCCTGCTTTAAAAAGGTAGTCGGAGCCACCACTTAACTTTTGCCAAAACCCCTGCTTCCTCCTCCAGAACAGAGGAGACTTTAAAATTGTTTTTACAATTGGTATTAATTAAAAGCTAACACACAACCTGCCCCCGCCCCCCAACACACACACTCTGGGGGTCTTTTACTAAGGCGCATTAGCGTTTTTAGCGCGCACTAAAAACAGGTGTGCGCTAAACATTAGAGACGCCCATAGAAATACATTGGCCTCTCTAGCATTTAGCGTGCACCTATTTTTAGTGAGCGCTAAAAACACTAGGCATTCCGTCTGTTCTATAAAGTAGTTACTTGATACATTGAAGTCATAAAGTCCCTCCATTCCTTGGGACTACTTTATAGAAAGACGGAATACCTTCCTATTTCATAGGGAAGAAGATTGGTTGCTACATATAACATTCAGCTCACATTACAGCATATTTGACCCTTGACGCAGGCCCTGTGCCGAAACACGGCCCGTGTCGGGTCCATATTGGAATATCAATTTTTACAATAAAAAGAACTGGGTCCCGTTTCTGAAGGCTCTTGGTGCTTTTCATTGTGGATGTCTTGAAAACTTGACTGGCTACAGTGTCCTTAGAATGGGTTTGGAGCAGGGGCATAGCCAGACCTTACGGTGGGAGGGGCCAGAGCCCGAGGTTGGGGGCACATTTTGAGTGCCACTCGCTGTGCCCCGATGCCCCCCCCCCACCGCCACACCTCGCCTCCTCACTCCCCGCCTCGCCTCACCGCTTCACTTAGCAAATACCTTTGTTGGTGGGTTCCCCAACCCCCACCAGCCAAAGCCTTCTTCAGCGCCGGTCTCCGGCGCAGCCGCATTCGCTGCCATGCTCTTCTTCTTGCTCCTCCTATTCTGTGCACGCTGACGCTCCTTCTCAGTTTTACGTAAAGGAGCGTCAGCGTGCACAGGAGGAGCAAGAAGAAAGAAAAGCAGGGCAGCGAATGCAGCTAGGCTTCGGCTGACTGAGGTTGGGGGCCCCCGCCAGCCAAACCAGGAGCCCGGATGAAATTTGCGAGGGCCCAGGCCTCCGTGGGCCCCCGTAGCTACGCCCCTGGTTAGGAGAGAAAACTAGAAACGTAAAAGTGCTGTGGAGAATGAGGGAAAGAGTGGCATAGCAAAGAGGAGGAAAGAGCCAACATTAAGGGAGAATATAAGGCGAGGAGTGTCATGGAGGAGGACAGACAAGGAAACGGGTTGGGATAAAACAGAATGGTTGAACTGGAGGTAACATAGTAACATAGTAGATGATGGCAGAAAAAGACCTGCACGGTCCATCCAGTCTGCCCAACAAGATAACTCATATTTGCTGCTTTTTGTGTATACCCTACTTTGATTTGTACCTGTGCTCCTCAGGGCACAGATCGTATAAGTCTGCCCCGCACTATCCTCACCTCCCCACCACCAGCCCTGCCTCCCAACCACCGGCTCTGGCACAGACCGTACAAGTCTGTCCAGCACTATCCCCGCCTCCCAACCACCAGTCCCGCTTCCCACCACCGGCTCTGGCACAGACCGTATAAGTCTGCACCGCCCTCTACCACCCCCGCCTCCCAACCACCGGCTCTGGCACAGACCGTATAAGTCTGACCAGCATTATCCTCACCTCCCAACCACCGGCTCTGGCACAGACCGTACAAGTCTGTCCAGCACTATCCCCCGCCTCCCCCACCAGTCCCGCTTCCCACCACCGCTCTGGCACAGACCGTATAAGTCTGCACAGCCCTATCCCAGCCTCCCAACCACCGCCCCACTCCCAACCACCGGCTCTGGCACAGACCGTATAAGTCTGCCCAGCACTATCCCCACCTCCCAACCACCAGCCCCCTCCTCCCAACCACCGGCTCTGGCACAGACGTACAAGTCTGTCCAGCATATCCTCCCCTCCTAACCACCAGTCCCGCCTCCGATCTGACTAAGCTTCTGAGGAAGAGAGCTACAGAGATGGGTTTGGTGGCGGGAAGGGAGGCAGCAAATACACCAAGTAAACAAATGAAAGAACAAAAGAAAAGATATTCCACATTAAAAAAAAAGCGAGAGAGAAAGAGAAAAGTCTGAAAGAACAAATGAGGAAACGGAACAGCGATAGAGAACTACCAGGTGGAAAAGGCAGACGTAATAAATCACATCTGATGCAAAAGACTGGAAAATAGTTTATCATCATCTTGGTCAGGAGCTCCCGATCTTCTGATGTCAAATGCAATATGCTTTATACTAAACATTAGGGTCAGAGGTTACAGCATCAGACACAGCTTAAATTGTTGCATTCATGAATGAGCTCCAAGTGTGATCATACATTCATAGGAACGTTTTTTGGTCATATCAGGGACAATGAGGACCACAAGCAACAGAGCTGTGGCTTCCACATTATGATCCATCCATTAGGCCTCTTTCATTCTAGCGATTCAGCCTGGAAAGCAGAACTTCAAACATATTATCCAACAAGCCAGAGCGCCCGATAATTGAATCACTTCTGACCTGAAGGCTCTCCAGAATCTCTGCAGTGATGCTAACGTTCAGAGAAATGGTGAAGAAAAGCAAACTGAAACACAACTCATTTCTAGTGTGACACAATGGCGCAGTTCCCCCTTTCTCCATTTGCACTCAGGCATGACTCATTCGGGGGACTGAGTAGGAGAGCTATGGTAAAAGTCATATGGTAAAGCGTCTTGATAATGTAGCAAGGGCTCTGTAGCAGGGGCATAGCCAGACTTCAGCAGGAGGGGGGTTCAGAGCCCGAGGTGAGGGGGCACATTTTTAGTCCCCCCCAGTGCCGCCAACCCCCCCACTGCCATTGCCAACCCCACCCACCACCACTGCCGCCGCCACCAGCACCGCCGCCACCACCACTACCAACAACTTTGACCCCCCTTCTGCCGCCAACCCTTCCCCGCCGCTGCCTACCTTTGCTGGCAGGGACCCCAACCCCTGCCAGCCAAGGTCCTCTTCTTCCGGCGCAGGGCTTCGTTCTTCTGTGAGTCTGACGTCAGACTCACAGAAACAGAACGAAGCCTTGCACCGGAAGAAGAGGACCTTGGCTGGCAGGGGTTGGGGTGCCCTGCCAGCAAGGTGGGCGACGGCGACAGCAGCAGGGGAGGGAGGTGGTGGGAGGGGGTTGAGAGGGTCGTTGGCAGGGGGGTCCAGGCCCCACGTAGATACGCCACTGCTCTGTAGGTAGCTGGGTGGGTGTGGACTGTATGAAGTTTGTGGCAACTGGCGGTACAAGTATCACGTGAATGGTATGGTTGCATATATATCTATGGGAAGAATCAAGGCAGGGATCTGTGGGGTAGTGTAAAGGTGGTGTCTGGGGGAATGCACGCTTTCCCAGCTCTGGTGGTCTTCTCTGCCCCTGTATTTATTTCCTCTCCTCTCCTTGCCCTACCCCTTCTCTCTCCCTTCTTCTCCCAGGTGTCTCTTCACTCGCAGTTCTCCCTCTCTTCCCCCAGAACTCTTTGCATTCCCCTTCATTCCCCTACTACTACTACTACTATTTAGCATTTCTATAGCGCTACAAGGCATACGCAGCGCTGCACAAACATAGAAGAAAGACAGTCCCTGCTCAAAGAGCTTACAATCTAATAGACAAAAAATAAATAAAGTAAGCAAATCAAATCAATTAATGTGAACGGGAAGGAAGAGAGGAGGGTAGGTGGAGGCGAGTGGTTACAAGTGGTTACGAGTCAAAAGCAATGTTAAAGAGGTGGCCTTTCAGTCTAGATTTAAAGGTGGCCAAGGATGGGCAAGACGTAGGGGCTCAGGAAGTTTATTCCAGGCGTAGGGTGCAGCGAGACAGAAGGCGCGAAGTCTGGAGTTGGCAGTAGTGGAGAAGGGAACAGATAAGAAGGATTTATCCATGGAGCGGAGTGCACGGGAAGGGGGTGTAGGGAAGGACGAGTGTGGAGAGATACTGGGGAGCAGCAGAGTGAGTACATTTATAGGTTAGTAGAAGAAGTTTGAACAGGATGTGAAAACAGATAGGGAGCCAGTGAAGGTCTTGAGGAGAGGGGTAGTATGAGTAAAGCGACCCTGGCAGAAGATGAGACGGGCAGCAGAGTTTTGAACAGACTGGAGAGGGGAGAGGTGACTAAGTGGGAGGCCAGCAAGAAGCAGATTGCAGTAGTCTAAACGAGAGTGACAAGGGTGTGGATGAGGGTTTGGTAGAGTGCTCGGAAAGAAAGGGGCGGATTTTACGGATGTTGTAAAGAAAGAAACGACAGGTCTTGGCAATCTGCTGGATATGAGCAGAGAAGAGAAGAAGAGTCAAAGATGACCCCAAGGTTTCGAGCTGAGGAGACAGGGAGAATGAGAGAGCCATCAACAGAAATAGAAAACGGGGGGAGCGGGGAGGCGGGTTTGGGGGGGAAAATGAGAAGCTCGGTTTTGGACATATTTAATTTCAGGTGGCGTTGAGACATCCAGACAGCAATGTCAGACAAACACGCTGAAACTTTGGTTTGGATGCAAGGTGAGATATCAGGGGTAGAAAGATAGATTTGGGAGTCATCAGCATAGAGATGGTAGGAAAAGCCATGGGATGAGATTAATGAACCAAGGGATTAATGAACCCTATGCATTTCCCCCCAACTCCTCACTTCTTCCCTTCCCCCCACCTTTATGAGATACTCTGGGCTCCTTCATCAATGTCCAGACTCTCCTGTGCTGCTTCTGCTGGCAGGAATCGTTCCCACCCGCCTGCATCTCTACTTACTCCTCCTGCTAGAGAGAAGTGAGTTCCCTCCCACCTGCTCCTTCCCTCTCACCAAGGCTGCATCTCTACTGCGCCTCTTCATGTGACAGGAGTGCAGTCCCTGCTGGCTCATTCTTCAACACATCACGGCAGTGGTGGCTCTACTATACCTGGCTGCTGTTGACACCTGTAAATCTCGCTGTAAATGAGGGGTCCTTTTACTAAGGTGCACGGAAAATGGCCTGCGCTGTTGTAGACACGTGTATTGGGCACACGCAGGTCCATTTTTCAGCACGCCTGCAAAAAAGGCCTATTGGGGGAGGGGGGCCAAAAATAGACATACTGCAAAATGAAATTGGCGCGTCCATTTTGGGCCTGAGACCTTAATTCCACTCACTGACTTAGCGGAAAGGTCTCACGTGTTAACCGGGTGGTAATCAGTGCGCGTACAATGCAAATTACCGCCTGGTCAGCGCCGTGCGTAGGAAAATAAAAAATATTTTCCAGCGCATGTAGCGTACGCACATCAAAAATGAAATTACCGCCCAGGCCATGCGGTAGCCAGGCGATAGTTCAAAATTGACGCACATTGGACATTCATGCAGCTTAGTAAAAGGGCCCCTGAATTTGCTTGTGCCTGAGCAGATAACCCTGTGCATCCCGTTAAGCGAATAAACTCACAGTAGAGAAACGAGCACCAGCATGCTGGACTACTTTTCAGCAGATATGGGCACTGGTGAGGTCCGGAGGCACCGGGGAACTCTTTTATCCCCCATACTTTTTAATTTTCGATGAAACTTGGGGAAGTGATTTGAATTGGCTAAGGGACATTATTTTACGCGGATGATATTACAATAATTTTTCAGCTACCGAGTTCTGTAGATGCCGGTATTAAAGAGATAACAAGATACTTTAATTTGATGGAACAGTGGGCCACGCGGTATAAAATGAAATTAAATACCAACATAGCATCCTTTGATAGAGCCAGCTATGACTTCGTTAACAATTATGAGTTCCCATTTGAATTGGAATCATCCCTGAGCGTACAAGGGATTATCGTTGCAAGTGGTATATTGGGTATACAAAAAGAAAAATAAAACAAAAAATGTCGGAACATCTAAGTAATTTGAGAATTCATAAAAAAGAAACTCCCTTGTTGAACATTGGGGTCACACAGAACAGGATTTGAGCTATGCTGTATTAGTGCAAGTAATTTTACCTCATGGGGGCGATGTTTTAGCAGTTTTATTAAAAAAGGAACAGCAGTTCATTTTCAGATGGAATACAGTGGCCCTAGTGGCCTGAATCGGGAAATTGAACGGTTTAGAATATTTGAGTTTACAGCGGTTAAGGTGTACCGTGACAAATAAAATACCTCACACGCATGCGCTGGTGTTTTTTGCAAGCGAGTCTCGGGTGGAGTTGGGCTCCATCAGGTTAGTCAAGAAATGAATTTAAACTTAATGTTTCAATAATGAAAAATTCAGCGTGAATGATTGATGAGACAGTGCTTATTAAGACAGGTTTTGAATGACACATTTTGATTTTTTGGTTTTTGATTTGTTTCATATTATGTTTTAGTTAAGTTCTTCTAAGGACGCCACAACATGGCAAAACATGGACCATGTTGAGACCAAGAAGATAAGAGACAACGAGAAGACAAGAAATAAAAATTGAATTTTGGACGATCAAAGTTCCCGGGGTGTGTCGGAAGCATAGCGAAGGGGGACTGGGGCATGCTTAACACATGGGCGTCCTTGGCCAATAATGGAAAAAGAAGGGCGTCCCTGACGAACACTTGGCCAACTTTACTTGGTTCTTTTTTTTTTATGACCAAGCCACAAAAATGTGACCTAAATGACCAGATGACCACCGGAGGAAATCGAGGATGACCTCCCCTTACTCCCCCAGTGGTCATTAACCCCCTCCCACCCTAAAAAAAGTTTGTTAAATATTTTTTCCAGCCTCTATGCCAGCCTCAAATATCATACCCAGCTCCATAACAGCAGTATGTAGGTCCCTGGAGCAGTTTTAGTGGGTACTGCAGTGCACTTCAGGCAGGCGGACCCAGGGTCATACCCCCCCCCCTACCTGTTAAACTTGTGGTGGTAAATGTGAGCCCTCCAAAGCCCACCACAAACCCACTGTACCCACATCTAGGTGCCCCCTTTCATCCCTATGGTAGTGGTGTACAGGGGGTCACGTGATGACGTGGAGCTGAACGGAAGCCTCTGAAACCGGCTCCGAGCGCGCGCATAAAAATCAGCCAAATTGCCAGCGATATTCCCCCGAAGTGATCCTCTGACAGGCGGAATCAGGCATAGAAAGGTGTGGGCAGTGTAACGAATGGAAAAGGAGAATTCTCCGCAGCACACGAAGGAGGGCATGCCCGCTAAGACCCCGCGGGGGAAGCAGAGCACCAACATGATGCAAGCCAAGATGGCGGCGGCCTCTGAGATGGTGGTGGGGGGGCCGATACCAGCGGAACTAGTGAGGGACTTTGCGCAGCAAATATCATCTATGGTAGTGGTGTACAGTTGTAGGGAGTGGGGTTTGGGGGGCTCAGCAAACAAGGTAAGGGAGCTATGCACCTGGGAGCTTTTTCTGAAGTCCACTACAGTGCCCCCTAAGGTGCCTGGCCTGGTTGGTGTCCTGGCATGTCAGGGGGACCAGTGCACTACGAATGCTGGCTCCTCCCACAACCAAAGGGCTTAGATTTGGTTGTTTCTGAGATGGGCATCTTCGGGTTCCATTATCGCCGAAAATCGGGGACGACCATCTCTAGGGACAACCATCTCTAAGGTCGACTTAAATGTGGAGATTTGGGCGTTCCCAACCATACTATCGAAATGAAAGATGGCCGGCCATCTTGTTTCGATAATACGGGTTTCCCCTACCCTTTACCGGGACATCCTGCAAGGACGCCTGAGGAAACCTTGGGCGCCCCGTTCGATTATGCCCCTCCATGTACTTGAATGCTTGGAAAAAAAAGATGGAAAAAAAATATATAAGATATCCTTTGAATAGACTAAATAAATATTTCTTTTACCTGGTCAAGAAGACTAACTATTAAAAGCTATTCATGAAATATATTACAGTTAGTTTAATAAAAATACATTTTTTGTTCATGTGTATTTCCATATAAGTGTTGTTTCCATAGTCAAAACATTTCTTAGAGAAACGTTTCACAAAATATTTGAGTTCCAGCACGTTCAATGGCTCTCATTTCCAGATAATTAATATTCTCAGCAGAGGCAGCTCTTGGTAAAGATTACAAATACTGTAGTGAAAACCGGCATTGAAGAGTACATGAAGAGAAACTGTAACTTAATTTAGGATTTCACTAATTTATATAATTCTCCAGTGCTTCTGTTCAGCAGCAATAATGGAAGGCTGGCCGAGATGTATTAAGTCAGCTCGTGACAAGACCGAATGACAAGAAGGAGCCTTTAAAACGTACTCGGTGTTGCTCAGTTTGAAATTAGGAAGGGGGAGAAGAGAGGACTCCCCTCTTTACATCTTAGCTGACTGTCTCAAAAGAATGAAATGATGCACTTCATTTAGGTGTCTTGGCTGGCTAGGCTTAGTCAGACCTTTCACAGTCAATCAGTTTCTCCAACTGACCTAGGGGACCTGTCAATGAAGGTCAAAGGTCAAAACTAGCCCATGTATTCAATTTTTTTTTTAGTACAGAGGATATCTTGTGATACATAACTGCTGGCCACAAGAAGATTGGAAAAGTGTACTCTATGGACTAAACACCACTTCCAACACAGCACATCAAGTGCCAAATCTAATCCCCTTCCCCCCAAACAAAAATCTGTATCTATAATTAGACAGAGAGATAAAGATTTTTTTGGGGGGGAAGGGGTGGGAGTTGGAATTATTTATAAAATTCATCTAAACTAATACATTAAACCCATGATAATGTAATGAATTCCCTAGTTGAATGATTGTATTGTCTTCTAATGCAGCAAAGAAAAGGTCCAATTACAGGGGAAAAAATGTAAAAAAAAAAAACAAAAACCAGGCCTGGACACTGAGTAATAAATCTGTTTCAATGGGGATAACATGAATGTTAAGATAGCCTGTCCGTCTCTTCTGCAGTCCAGTAAGTACAAAAGAGTATGCAAATCTTAGATGCATTATCCTGTAATGTCTCTACACAACTAAAAGTCACTGTACAGAATGGGATATCATGTCTGCATGTTTTGACTTTCAGATATTTCTCAAATTTAAAAAAAATTAGAATCACTTTTTTCCCCTCTCCCTCTACCCCCTTTGGTTACGATTCAGTGAAAATATAATGTTCAACCTTGTTGGCTTCAGGCTACGATCCATCTCCTCATAATACCTTTAAGCCATTACCTACCCATTATCCCAGATGAGCATGGTGAGCAGAGTTTGAGCCTAACAATGCATACACACAGAGCAGTAAATGCAGAAGGCAAAAAAAAAAAAAAAAGAAAGAAAACGATGATTCTAATAAAAAAAAACAACAAATCTTTCTTCTAGAAGTCATCGGCCAGAGACACGGAGGATGTCCAAGTGCTCTAACATAAATGCTTATATATTCCAGAATTCATATTGTTAATGGTCTTCCAGACAGAGAGTAGAGGGAATGGGATATGAATAGAGAGAGAGAGAGAGGCAGTTCTTGACAGTTCGAGATTACTTCTCACAATAATTCTTTTTCAGGAAAAATATGGCTTCATTCTCAAAAGGTTCCCACCGTGCTTCAAGGTTCTTCTGGTTAAATAAACAGAAGATTCAAGACAAGTCATTTTGAAGCATTAGCAGAAAGATCTTGTGGTCTCTTGTGGTCTCTTACCCTAAATTCTACATAGGTTTCCCAAAGTTGGACGCAGATCCCAGATCTGCGAGTCAACTAATTAATAAGTCTTTAACAATCCATAATTGGTGTTAATTGGCAGTCCCTTGGGCTTATGTGCATATTTGCCCTGTGACCTATTCAAAAGGGGGTGTGGCCATGGGAGGGGCATGGGCACATCAGGGCGGTCCCAGAAATTAGATGCAATGTTACAGAATACTACTACTACTACTACTTAACATTTCTAAAGCGCTACTAGGGTTACGCAGCGCTGTACAATTTAACATAGAGGGACAGTCCCTGCTCAAAGAGCTTACAATCTAATAGACAAGTGAACGGTCAGTCCGATAGGGGCAGTCAAATTGGGGCAGTCTGGATTTACTGAACGGTAAGGGTTAGGTGCCGAACGCAGCATTGAAGAGGTGGGTTTTAAGCAAATACTTGAAGATGGGCAGGGAGGGGGCTTGGCATAAGGGCTCAGGAAGGTTGTTCCAAGCATAGGGTGAGGCGAGGCAGAATGAGTGGAGCCTGGAGTTGGCGGTGGAGGAGAAGGGTACTGAGAGGAGGGATTTGGGTGACTGGAGAATAGGGTGATTTGCACTCCAAACTACCATTAATTGTGCACCTATAACTATTCAGAACCTAACTCCAAAATCATTAATATATTTTAAACAAAATATTGTTGGATCCACCAGAAGCGCATCATTCAACCCTTAGGCAGCGATTTAAGCCATTCCAAGCTAGTGTGAAGATTTAATCGTCATTGATCTATGAATTAAATGTCCTTATTATGCGTATTCAAAGAAGGAAAGAGTACTTATCTTTTTTATTCATTTCTTCATTTTTCAATCTTACTATATATAAACATTTTCAAATCAGGAGACTCATCAAACCGACATGAATTCACATTTTGCTATGCAGCTGACATGCATGGACTAGGAAAGGGATCTTGCGGTGATAGTGTCTTAGGATCTCAAGGTGGCAAAACAATATGACAAGGTGGTGGCCAAAGCCAGAAGGATGCTAGGCTGGAGAGAGCGAGCTATAACCAGCAAAAGAAAGGAAGTGTTGATGCCCCTGTACGAGTCATTGGTGAGGCCCCACCATGGAGGCCATATCTCACTAAGGATATAAAAACTCTTGAAGCAGGTTCAGAAGAGGGCAACAAATATGGTTTGAGCCAAAGGACTTATGAGACAAGACTTGAAGACATGAATATGTATACTCTAGAGGAAAGGAGGGTTGGGGGTACGATACAGATGTTGAAATATTTGAAAGCTATAATATACAAAACAAGTTTTTCAGAGTTGGGGGAAGCAGAAGAGCTAGAGAACATGAACGGAGACTGCAGGGTGGTAGACTTAGGAATAACATCCTGAAGAGGGTGATGGACGCCTAGAATACCTCCCAATGGAAGTGGTGAGGACAAAAACTGATGGAATTCAAAAATGTGTGGGATAAATACAGAAGATTAATGTATAGAAAGAGGATGGAATCAAAACAAAACTTTAATGAACTTCTCATTTTAAATAGGGTGCAAAGAGGTGTAATCTGCATGGAGTGGCAGGTACGAATCTCGCTGCCTTGTTCAGTAGACTGGACGGACCATGCAGGTCTTTATCTGTCATCATTTACTATGTTAGATTTGTCATATCCTTTACCTCTGTGGTACCATCTTGCAAATGTCAGGGCTTTTGCCTTTATGGCTATGTAATGTATAAATGAAAACAAAACAAAACCCCGACTCATAAGTCACTTGACTGGTTGAGAAGTAAGCTGCCATGTTACATTATTAAAGCAGGGCTGTCCAACCGCGGTCCTCAAGGGCAGCAATCCAGTCGGGTTTTCAGGATTTCCTCAACGAAATATATATGAGATTTATTTGCATGCACTGCCTCCATTGTATGCCAATAGATCTCATGCATATACATTAGGGAAATCCTGAAAACCCGACCTTATGAGGGCTGAGCTTGGACATTCTTGATGTACAGGTTCTATGCAACAATGTGCTTGGCGTTCCAAAACAGAATTCATTGAACAAAAGTAGTTGAAATTTCAATTGTTACAGCTGATTCTTCTGATTAGGAGCCACTTGGTGAAAAGTGTGCTATCCTGGATGAATTTGATCCGTGCTACATTTGCCCAGGCTTATAAAACTGTAAAATTAGTTCTCCTTCAGCGAAGCCTAATCCTGGGGGCAAATTATTCTCGTCACTTGTTTCAAGGATTATCAAGTGTGGTAACTATAGTAGAGGTGATACACTTGGTTCACATGGTGCTGGAACTCCGGCTCTGTTTAAGTAATTAAGCGCAAGTACACTTAAGTGTTGTGAGACTACCTACACCCCCTAGAGAAGAAAGGGTGGAAGGAAAGCATAAGATGTAGCTGTAACTGTATAGTTTCCCCTTCTGTTCCCAGGGCTTTATTTGTAGACAAAAAAGCAGAGTAGTCCTGTTGAGCTGGAAGAGGGGGCAGACAGGTGGGCCAAGGGAAGGAGCAAGAGGAGAAGGGCCTGATTAGGGAGTAGAGTGAATGTTCTCTGTTCCAGGCTTATCTCTATGGGAGGGGCTGAAGCAGAACAATCTCTGCTGCTCTGGAGCCTGAAAAGAAATGGTGGAACTGTGTTCCAGGCCATTCCCCAGAAATTAAGCCCTGCCCTTTCCTGAGTTACATAAGATCATAAGCGTTGCCATACTGAGACATTATGAAGGTCCATCAAGCCCAGTGTCTTGTTTCAAGCAGTGGCCAATCGAGGTCACAAGTACCTGCAAGATCTCAAAAGAGTGAAACAGATTTAATGCTGCTTATCCTAGAAATAAGCAGTAGATTTTCCCGTCCATCTTAATAATGATGACGTATGGACTTTTCTTCTAGGAAGTCATCCAAACCTGTTTAAAAGGGAAAGGGAACAAGACTTGATATACCACCTTTCTGTGGTTTTTTGCAACTACATTCAAAGTGGTACTTATTTGTACCTGGGGCAATGGAGGGTTAAGTGACTTGCCCAGAGTCACAAGGAGCTGCAGTGGGAACTGAACTCAGTTCCCCAGGATCAAAGTCCACTGCACTAACCACTAGGCTACTCCTCCACTAGCAACATTCCATGTAGAATCTCCAATAGTAGCAACAGAATCTCAACATTCCATGTAGAATCTTCAAATAGTAGCAACATTCCAGAATCTCAAATAGTAGCAACAGCAACATTCCATGTAGAATCTCAAATAAGGAAAGGGAAATGGGACTTGATATACCACCTTTCTGTGGTTTTTGCAACTACATTCAAAGTGGTACTTATTTGTACCTGGGGCAATGGAGGGTTAAGTGACTTGCCCAGAGTCACAAGGAGCTGCAGTAGAAATGCAACCCAGTTCCCCAGGATCAAAGTCCGCTGCACTAACCACTAGTCTACTCCTCCACTCTAAAACCCTGCTAAGCTAACAGCTTTACCTTTCACCACATTGTCTTGCAATGAATTCCAGAGTTTTGAGTGAAGAAATATTTTCTTCAATTTGTTTTAAATTTACTAGTAAATAGATTCATTGTGTGCCTCCCCCCCCCCCCCCCCAGTATTTTTTTTGAAAGAGTAAACAAGCGATTCACGTCTGCGCATCTTGGATACATGCACAAATCTGGATGCGCAACTCTGGGCACCGTACATCGCATCCGGGGGGAAATGTCTGATTTACTAAAGCTTTATCACAGATACAACATGGGAAGGTCTCTGTAAATCTGGCCGTACAAATTAACAATGTTTGGACTTACAGTATGTGCTATTTACAAACAAAACTGTTGAGGATGTGCAGCAATTAAATTCTTCCTTTAGTGATTAGGATATACCTAAACTATGCAGTTTCTATAGCTCTTTTGCATTAGGATAATGAGCTGCTCCTGCTGCCAGCTCACAAGATGTAAAAGTTCCATTTTTATTTATTTATTTAGCGTGATCTGTCCAACCACTAGTCTGTGGTCTCCATGGAAGCAAATGCATGCGAGTCAATAAGACAGCTACAAGGATGGATGGTACTATTAGTTCTAAAGATAGCCCTAGTATAGCTTTAGATAGAGAATATTTAATACAATTTATTTAAAAGCTCTTTTATCACATAAAACACATTTTAACACTAGGGACAGTATTAAATAGTTATGAAACTTCCTGCCACTGAAAGAAATGTGGAAATGCAGGACCGTTCTGCCAACAACTGACAAGGTATGCAGCAAACCTCTTAATACTTGCAACGGCATATTTTCCCTGGCAGGCACAGTCTCTTTAATCTGATGGTTGCTGAAGGATCTGACTAGAGCAAGTTGTACCCAGGTTTCTCACAAGAAATAGGAAGGTGAAGGGCAAGACCTCCCTTCCTACCCAACATGTTTTTTTTAGTTTTATCTTGTTTTGGGGTCCTTTTACAAAGATGCACTGAAAAATGGCCTGCGTAGTATAGGCCTGGGTTTTGGGCACGCACAGAATCATTTTTCAGCGTACCTGTAAAAAAAGGCCTTCCCCCCCCCCCCCCAAAAAAAATGGACATGCAGCAAAATCAAAATTGCCATGCGTCCATTTTGGGTCTGAGACCTTACCGCCAGCTATAGACCTAGCGGTAAAGAATTTGGGCGGTAATGACCTACGCGCGTCAGATGCCACTTGGCATGCGCCAAAATTGAAATTACTGTAAGAGCCACGCGGTAACCAGGCGGTAACTCCAATTTGGAGCACATTGGGTGTGCGTAGGCACCTACACAGCTTAGTAAAAGGGGCCCTATGTTTGCAGCCCCCCCAAAAAGACTAACGGTTGTTTATTATCATACATTTTTTGAGAACATATAATTTTAGCTGGAATTTTTTTTTTTTTGCTATATATGTTGGACTGAACTATTTTCAGTTGTGGGTGATGATCCGGAAGTCCCCCAGATCAGACTGAGCGCCTGGCGCCGGCGATGCCAGGTACAGAGCCGACACGTGCCCGCGGAGTTGCAGGCGCATGCGTGCTCAGTGGCGGGCTCTCGCCGGGCCCTCTGGGAACAGCGCTGGATCCTGTCAGTTCATCGGGCTCCGCCTCGGCTGCTCGTTTCGGGTGATTCCTCCCCTACTGCCTCTCCAGATATTCTCCTGCTCAACTTTCCCTCGGGAGATGAGAGGACTGAAGCCGCTGGGGGGGGGGGGGGGTCAAATGACTGCGTCTGCAGCACACTACCGCCCTACTCTCACTCGCCTCCCCGGGCTGACAGATCCCTTCGTCCTGTCTCGATCCCTCTCTGTTGAACCCACAAGCTGGTCCCAGCGCGCTCGGGTGGAAGCGGTGGGAGGTCATCGCTCACTCCCTCGCTGGATAAGGTGTTGAAAGTGGCCCTGCTCTCTATTCAGGGGTCCGCACCGTGCTTGAGATGCGTCGCGGTTTCCCAGGCAACACGGTGACGTCACCGGAAGACTTCAGACATTATGAACCGGGCTTCAACTTCCTGGCAGTCAGCTTCAGAACGCTGGAGGTGCAAATGATTATGGTAAAATTTTTGTGAGAACATGTGATTCTAGATTTAATTTTTTTTTTAATTTCGTTTTTGCTATATATGTTGGACTGAACTATTTTCAGTTGTGGGTGATGAAATGGAGTTAAGGACAGCCTAATGGTTAGTTCAGTGGCCTGAGAACCAGGAGAACTGGGTTTGAATATCACTGTAGCTCCTTCACTGTTCCCTCTGAGCTGAGCGGTCCTCCTCCAACTGCACTGCTGCCTGTAGGGGGTGATGCTTCAATATTGTACTTTCAATCGCTAGGGACAGACAGGTTCCCTGGATACCTGCAGAGCTTGCCTGTCCCTCACTATTGAAAATGTGATAGTGAAACAGCCACCACCATCACCACCATTGGTGATGATCCTCAGATAGGTGATGATGGGCCACAAGAGAGGCTTTGTGGCAGTTTACACTTTTTTTTAGCTGATCTTAAGCAGACGGAATGAGGACTGTAATGGGAATCATAACTGGGCTAGACGGGGGAGGAGGAAGTGATCACTTTGTCTATACAATCTGAAGCAGGAGAGCTGATTTGCCTGACATCTTGCAAGGGCAACATCTAAGCAGTGGCGTAGCGGGGGGGGGGGGGCTGCCACCCGGGGCAGGGCGGTTCACCGTTGCACCCCCCCCCCCCGGGTGCAGCATGATGACACCCCCCCCCCCCCGACCAGCTCCCGCACCCTACCTTTAAAAAGAATATCGGGAGGCGAGGTGCGCGCCTGCCCTGCACGTAAAAGAAATGTGGACCATCGGGTCTTCCCTCGCTCTATCTGTCCCCCCTCCGCTGACGCAACTTCCTATTTCCGCAAGGGCGGGACAGACAGCGAGAGAAGGCCCGACGGTCCACTTTTACGTGCAGGGCAGGCACAAGGCGCTGCGCCTCACCTCCCGATATTCTTTTTAAAGGTAGGGTGCAGGAGCTGGTCGGGGGGGGTGTCGATTCGCCGAGGGGAGAGCTGGCAGGGAGCACCCCCCCCCCCCAGCTGACACCCGGGCAGACCGCCCCTCCGCCCCCCCCCCTTGCTACGCCACTGCATCTAAGGCAAATTTCGGGGTCATGATTCCAGGATTCTGAAAGGGGCCTCAATGCCGGAATTAAATGAGTTAGGAGAGGGAAGCAAGGTAGCCGTAAAAATTCCCAAGGAGTTGTGAATGAAGGCTGAGGGTGCCAGATCCCAGACTTAGTTCCAAGTAAGTTGAAGGCCCAAAGGAGGAGAAGGAGGAAACTGATGGATCAGAAAAAATCACGCACGTATGTTTAGGGTCCAGCATCAGTTACGATTATTCCAAGTAACCTCTTGCCCATTGTCTTTCATGTATTTCTACAGTAATGTAATTTTATACGAGGTTGAATTACTTCCGTAATGTCTTTTCAAGCTCATCGAAGTCAGGAAAGAGTTTTAATTTGCCTCGCTCGGATAATGAAAATACCAGTAACCACTAATTGGTCTGCAAAGGCAAAAATGTTTCATTTGTTATAAAAGGAAGGAAACCTGTTGTATGAAGTAATGTAACACTGCAGGAAAGGCTTTGTTCTCATGCCCTTCCTTTAGCTCCCATTCCAATGATCTCCCAGCCAAGTGCTTAACGTTTTCCTCAGGTGGAACCCAAAATCACTACAGAAAGAACGCACTTGTCAGGTCCACACAGCACTGCCCAAATTCATGTATTGGTAAGATGCTCAGCATTCTCATTCTGATTTTACCTTACTTTGGGGGAAGAAGGGGCAACGGTAGAGCACCCTCTAGAAAGCAGTTCTCTGGGAAAGTTAATATACACCAGTCCAAAACTTGTCTCTCTTCCAAAAATCTATATTCTGCAGCGGTGTTCCTTGGTCGGCTGCCACCCGGGGTGGTTCGCCGTTGCGCAACCCCCTCCTCCGGGTGCAGCGTCGTCCGTCTGTCCCCGGGTGCAACATCCACCCCCCTGGGTGCAGCATCCCCGGCGCATCACCTCCAAGCGCGAGGCACTGCCCAATTACCGCCGGGTACAATCCGAAAATGATGACGCGGTAGGTGGGGAAGCACCGCCGGGCTGCTGCGGTAGCCTGGCGGTAATTCCGTTACCGCCGCTTAGTAAAAGGTGCCCTTAATATCTTTTCCCACACAAAAGCAATTCCATAACAAAATATGCAGTTACACACCATCGTACTATAGAAACTGTGCTCTTTACTTACATCTTAACACAAAATGCCAGACAGATCAGCTGCTACTGCCCCTACCAGGGGCATAGCCAGACTTCGGCGGGAGGGGGGGTCCAAAGCCCAGGTGAGGGGGCACATTTTAGCCCCCCCCCCGGCACCACCAACCCCCTGCCATTGCCGACCCCCCCACCAACTTTGCCCCCCCCCCCCGCCGACGACCGTTTCGACCCCCACTCCCACCCCCCTCACCGTCGTCGCCTACCTTTGCTGGCGAGGGACCCCAATCCCCGCCAGCCGAGGTCCTTGCTTCCCGCGCAAGGCTTCGTTCTGTTTCTGACGTCCTGTGACGTCAGACTCACAGAAACGGAACGAAACCTTGATCTGCAAGGCTTCGTTCCGTTTCTGTGAGTCTGAGTCCTGCACGTACAACGTGCAGGACGTCAGAAACAGAACGAAGCCTTGCGCGGGAAGCAAGAGGACCTCGGCTGGCGGGGGGTTGGGGTCCCCCGCCAGCAAAGGTAGCCCACGGCGATGGTGGGGGAGGTTTAGCAGTGGGAGGGGGGGTCGAGAGGGTCGTCGGCAGGTGGGTCCAGGACCAAATCTACAGGGGCCCAGGCCCCCGTGGCCCCACGTAGCTAAGCCCCTGGCCCCTACCACAAATAGGTCAGGTTGCACACAGTAACAAGTTCATAGTCCAATGTGCTGACAACAGGAGAACTGAGATCCGGCCACTCTTTGGGGCTGACCATGGATAGTGCAGAAGCAGTATTCATGGACCCACTTGGGAAAGGGGGGGGGGGGTAAATAACTTGGGGGTGAATGGAATGAGTCCCAGCCAGAGTACAACAGTAACATCTAATGATCCCACTCGGACTGCATGCCTAATGGTTTCTGGAAAGAGCTGCAGTCTGTGTGTCCTGGTGAATGGACTGTCTTTGCAGTGATTAGGCTACATTTAAAGGGAGGAGGAGAATGTTTAAAAATAATTAATTGAGATAAAATTCACAAGTGTTTGTGAATGAAGGCTCAAGGCACCACAGCTCCACCAGGTGACAGATCCAACTGAGCAGTAGGAAACTGCTGGGCTCTAACAAAATGGGAAGTTCGTGTAAAAAAACAAAAACATGCAAAAAAAAAAAAAAAACACCTCTAAAAATTTAATTTTTATGCAGTTTTTCCATAAGAACCCATGTTTGTGATAAAAAACCATGTTATTGGAAGTGCTTATCCCAATGCCACTGCACGTGTCTCCACTGTTGGAAGCGCATTGATCTAGAGACCTTTTGGACACATTCCCCTTCCCTCCAGGTTTCCCTAATCCTTCTGTCCATTCCCACTCTTCCCCAATATCTCTTACTACTACTACTTAACATTTCTAAAGCGCTACTAGGGTTACGCAGCGCTGTACAATTTAACATAGAAGGACAGTCCCTGCTCAGAGAGCTTACAATCTAAAGGACACGTGAACAGTCAGACCGATAGGGGCAGACAAATTGGGGCAGTCTCTTGTAGGTTTTTCTGCTGTATTAGCTTCACTTTACTGCGTTGTAAGCCACATTGAGCCTGACACTGTTGGGAAACTGGGGGTACAAATGAGATAATGAATAAATAAATTTGCAGTTTTGAAAGATTCCAAATAGCATTTGGGCATACTTCAGCTTGGTAAAGAGACGGCTGAGAGGGGATATGATTGAGGTTTACAAAATCCTGAGTAGTATAGAACGGGTAAAAGTGAATCGATTTTTCACTCTTTCAAAAAGTAGAAAGACCAGGGGACATTCAATGAAATTACATGGAAATACTTTTAAAACAAAGAGGAAGACATATTTTTTTCACTCAAAGAATAGTTAAGCACTGGAACTTGCTGCAAAGGCCAGTTAGCTTATCTGGGTTTAAAAAAGGTTTAGAGACGTTCCTGGAGGAAAAGTCCATAATCTGTTATTGAGATGAACACGGGGGAAGCCACTGCTTCCCCGGGATTGGTAGCATGGAATACTGATACTAACCGGATTTGTGCCAGGTACTTATGTCCCGGATTGGCCACTGCTGGAAGCAGGATACTGTGCCGGATGGACCATTGGTCTGACCCAGACTGGCTGTTCTTATGTACTTTTTCTATGTGTGAAATTTTATTTAAGCTTAATTTTGAAAGTCCCAGGAGTATGGAATGAATTAGAAGAGCATAAACGTTCTTAAACAAACACAATCCATTAAAAATTAATGAGCTGCTGCAGTGCAGCTCATTAATTTTGATATTTTTTTGAACACCGGCCTGCAAAAAAAAAAAAGGTTTTTGCAGGCTGGTTTTCACAAAAATGTTAACTACATCTCTGTGAGGTTTAGTTTATGTTTGCTAACTTCCCTGTGGCAAAATTCCACTCATTCGAAGGCTGCTAACCTACAGGAAATTCCACAGGTTAGTAGTAGAGTAGCCTCTTAGTGGTTAGAGAGCTAAGAACCAGATGCTCCTTGATATCGAAGGCAAGTCACGGAACCCTCTGGGAACAGGAAAATACCTACAGTACCTGAATGTAACTCGCCTTGAGCTACAAATGCAAAGGCAGGAGTTATATCCAAAAAAAATAAAACCCAAGTGCCTCTTGGTCATAGGTCACTTGCAAGGTCAGTATTAGAGATGCTTTAAGAGGGAGCCCAAAAGCTTGGCAGCAGGCTATATTTTGTCCCCTGTTCCTTCTCACCCAGTACTTGCCCTTATTGTCTTGTCTGTCTGTATTACTTTAGATTGTAAGCTCTATTGAGCAGGGACTGTCTCTCTGTGTCAGGTGTTCAGGGCTGCGTGCTATACAAATGCTAATATTAATAATAATATTTTTGTTCAGCTTCCAGCTGGCTTGAGACCTTCTATAGCACCTGCCCTGGCTGAATCCATCATCAACACAGTCCTCGGTCACTTACAAATTGCATTTTTAAAACAGCAAGCCCTCTAAGGACTGACAATACAAGAATACATGAGAAATGCTGAGTCAGACCAAGGTCCATCGAGGAAAGCATCCTGTCTCTGACAGTGGCCAGTTTGGGTCATAAATACCCAGCAAATCCCGAAAAAAAAGAGATTAATTTCTCCTACTCCATTTCTAGGGATGAACTATGGCTCTCCAGTAGAGAATGACACAGGGACGGGGAACCGCAGTAACGCGGGGATGTCATTTTCTAGTTGGAAGGGTAGAGGGTGATGGTGGGAAGGAGAGTCTATTTTATTTATTTATTTATTATATTTGTATCCTATACTTTCCCACTAAAAGCAGGCTCAATGCGGCTTACATAGTAATAGGTAATACAGAATTTTTGTGTTATTATAGCTGCTCATTGTTATTATTGCTTCTGTTGTAATTTATACACAACAGTTGCACAGCATATTGTCCTTTTTATACTTTAATAAAAAGATTTAAATATTTATTTTATTTTTTGTTGCATTTGTATCCCACATTTTCCCACCTATTTGCAGGGCTCAATGTGGCTTACATAGTAAAGGCGATCGCCAATACCATATGAAATAAATACAAAGTGAGGTTATGACAGAGTAATGATCAGTGTGATAGACATATTGGGCTTAAGGGAGGAGGGAGAGTTGGGTTATGTCCAGTACGAGCTTTTATATTGTTGTGTTGCGAGGATGAGGCATTTAGGTTGGATTGTTGGGATATGCCTTTCGAACAGGCTAGTCTTTAGGAGTTTTCTGGAAGTTCAGGTGATCGTATGTTGTTTTCACGGCGATTGCTAATGCGTTCCATAGTTGCGTGCTTATGTATGAGAAGCTGGATGTTCAAGGCTTCTGTAGATGAGGACAGAGCCCAGAGGGATGGGGTGGGGACGGGGACAGAACCTATGGGGATGGGGTGGGGACAGGGCTTGTGGGGATGGGGTGAGGACGGAGACAGAACTTGCGGGGATGGAGTGGGGATAGAGACAGAACCCAAGGGGATGGGGCGAGGACCCCGTGTCATTCTCAATCTACCAGGTTAAGAATTTTTATGGACGTTTCCTCCAGAACCTTGTCCAAATATTTTTTGAATCCCACTACACTTCCAGGAATAACAAAAAAACCACAATTCCAGGAATAACATGTGTAGAATGTTTGTACGTTTGGGAAGCTCGCCAGGTGCCCTTGGCCTGGATTGGCAACTGTCGTGGACAGGATGCTGGGCTCGATGGACCCTTGGTCTTTTCCCAGTGTGGCATTACTTATGTACTTATGTCCTCTACTTGGCTCACTTTTATTACATAGAGCAGTGATTTAACCTATTGTGATGTCATAGTGGCTCATTCCACCAATAAGAGCCAACCTCATTAGTGATGTCACAATGGCTTGATTGTATAGAATGTTTGTACGTTTGGGAAGCTGCCAGGTGCCCTTGGCCTGGATTGGCCGCTGTCGTGGACAGGATGCTGGGCTCGATGGACCCTCGGTCTTTTCCCAGTGTGGCATTACTTATGTACTTACACTAAATTAGTCACCTTGACCACACATCCTCCAGCAACAGCTGGATGGATATGGTAACATTCACAGTGCAGAAAACCAGAGACAAGGTACAGACCTCATGTGCACCATTTGGGAGTGGCTTTGCATGGAAACATGCATGTTTATACAGTATATATGTTTTTTTTTTCCTCCAATGAATGCAGAGAAAGTTTCTGGATACAGCTGAGGAGACATCGGAACTAGACCAACCTACTCTGAAAAAACAGAACCATCTGGAAACATTAACAGTGAGGCAGCCAGACAGTAACAGAAAATGGTCTTATACTGATAAATAAATCAACTATGGTTTGTTTCCATGAAGCCGAGTCAGAGCATGAACATTTAAATCTCCCTCAAAAGAGTAGCCGAGGGGCCCTTTCACTTAAGATTAGCACACGCATGGGCTTCTTAGCATTTAGAGCATGCTAATTCTGTCAGTGCGCAGTAAGCCATAGTAAAAGTGCCCCTTAGTGCAGGGCTTCTCAACCCAATCCTCAAGGAACATCCAACTGGGTCATCAGGATATCCGCAATGAATATGCATGAAAAAGATTTACATGCCTAAACCTACATTACCCTAATTGCAAAGGACTGAAATACAAAACAACTTACGCATCCGGCTTCTCCTACATAAGCGCAAAACTATGGCATGGCCTCCCAAAAGCCCTGAAAACAATCCACGACTACCTGAACTTCAGGAAATCACTAAAAACCAACCTCTTCGAAAAGGCCTACCCCAACGACCCTACGTAAACCTCTTCACCCAGAAACACAGCATGACTAATGATTGTACTGGACAACACACAATCTTCACCCCTTCCGACCCTCCACGTATACCTCATTCGATTACTATGCAACCTTGTATTTGTTATCAACCAACTGGGCAAACGCCATTGATGGTACTATGTAAGCCACATTGAGCCTGTAAATAGGTGGGAAATGTGGGGTACAAATGCAATAAATAAATAAAATACTAAGGAGGCAGTGAATACAAATCTCTTTCATGGATATTCACTGTGGGTATCCTGAAAACCCAACTTGTTGAGTGTGCCCCGATGCTTGGGTTGAGAAGCACCTACCTAGTGGGTAGAATACTGGGCTGATAGTAAAGCCTGGTTGAAATCCTGCTGGGCATCTTGTAATCTTGGACAAGTCACTTAATACTCCGTTGCCTCAGGTAGAAACAGACTATGAGCCATCCAGGAACAGGGAAATACCTTCTGTATCTGAATGTATCTCACCTTCAACTACTACTGAGAAAGACAACCTAAATCCAAGTAGGACATGGGACAGGCAGATGACAGGAATGAAGGATTTCTTAGGGGCAGGAAGAGATAACGAATGATTATGGATGAGCAGATTGTATAGGCCATAAGCCCATCATTTTCAATGTTTCTATGTAAACAGAAACGGATGTATTTTATTTTGCATAAACATTTTACTATAGTTAATATAAAAAGCAGCATGACAATAGACATTATTGTGTCCTTTTAAAGCACTTTTTAAGATTATATTGCGGTCTGGATTTCCCTTTAAACAAACTGTGTAGAAGTCAAGTTTTTGATGCTGATTTTCTCATGCTTCTAAATCATTTTTTTTTTAACTCTGTACTGCAGGACCTCCCATAACTAATCAGGTTTTCTGGATATCCACAATAATAAATACCAAAAACAATTATGCACATTGGGCTAGATTCTATATACGTGCCTAAAGATCAGTACCGAAAAAAAAACACTTTTCTATAAGCCGTGCTTAAAGTTAGGAACAGTTTTTACAGAATAGCGCTTACATCAAGAAATCACGCCTAACTTTAGGTATGGCCATTTGCCCTAACTGAAACAAGGTACAAACGTAGGCACGTAATCCCCTCTCATTCTATAAGAACGGGCATAAATGCGAGGAACACTCCCATACTGCCCACGCCCCTCCGATTTCCGGGCCCCCTTTTTCAGATCACATGTAAAATTTAGGCGCAGATCCCTCGCCTAAATTTATGTACGTAAAGTTCAATTCAATTTAATTAGAGCCAAATAATCGCTTGTTAAAAAGCCAGTTATTGGCACTAATTGGCTTGCTATTCAATTAAATGGTGCGCACAATTTTGGGCAGCTTTCACAGAATTAGGGGCGCAGTAGAGGCCCAGAATATACAACTTTCTCTCGTCCATGTTTATTGTGGATATTAGGAAAACCCACTGGGTGCAGGTTCCCTAGGACAGGATTGGGAAGTCCAACTATAGGGGCCCTGTTTCTGAAGGGGGTTAAGTCCCTCATGTACGTTAAGTACGCCAAGAGAAAGGTTCACTGCAAACATGTTAAAGTGTTTTACAGTCGTATGCTTGTTAGCGTGCACTACTTGCGTGTTTATTTTTTGTTTTAATTTTGTAATTTTTGAGTAGGGACTGTCTTTTCATGTATGATGTACAGCGCTGCGTATGCCTTGTAGCGCTATAGAAGTGATAAGTAGTAGTAGTAGTAATGTAGAAGCCAGCCCTTGCAGATCAGCAACGTGGCCGCGCAGGCTTCTGTTTCTGTGAGGCTGACGTCCTGCACGTACGTGCAGGACGTCAGACTCACAGAAACAGAAGCCTGCGCAGCCGCGTTGCTGATCTGCAAGGGCAGGCTTCTAGATGGAATGTTGCTAGTGGAGGAGTAGCCTAGTGGTTAGTGCAGTGGAACATGGAATGTTGTTACTATTTGAGATTCTGGAATGTTGCTATTACTTGAGATTCTACTTGGAATGTTGCTACTATTTGAGATTCTACATGGAATGTTGCTATTCCACTAGCAACATTCCATATTTAGATTGTAAGCTCTTTGAGCAGGGACTGTCTTTTGTGTATAGTGTACAGCACTGCGTATGCCTTGTAGAGCTATAGAAGTGATAAGTAGTAGTAGTAATGTAGAAGCCTGCCCTGGCACATCAGTAACGCAGCCACGCAGGCTTCTGTTTCTGTGAGTCTGACGTCCTGCACGTCAGACTCACAGAAACAGAAGCCTGCGCAGCCGCGCTGCTGATCTGCAAGGGCAGGCTTCTAGATGGAATGTTGCTAGTAGAGGAGTAGCCTAATGGTTAGTGCAGTGGAACATGGGATGATGTTACTATTTCAGATTCTGGAATGTTGCTATTACTTGAGATTCATAGCAATTGGCAATTGCACACGCTTTTTAGGAGAGGAGTATAACAGGTTTGTTCCTGGCCATTACGTAAAAGATTTTTTGAAGAGAGGAGACCCAAGAGGGTTCTGCTATATCCCATTTCCCACAGTGCACGTTCTACATCATACTACTCCAGGTTATAAAAGACCCCTGAGGCAGGCCTTTGGGCCGAAACACGGCCGTGTCGGGTCATTTTTTATATGGATAAATATAATTTCTGGTATCCTCATTCGTTCTCCTCACTTTTTTGTTTCATATCTCACGGTTTCGTGAGGGTTTTTACCTCCTTTTTTTTTGTTGTTATTACTTGAGATTCTACATGGAATGTTGCTACTATTGGAGATTCTACATGGAATGTTGTTACTGTTTGAGATTCTACATGGAATGTTGCTACTACTGAGATTTTGTTGCTACTATTTGAGATTCTACATGGAATGTTGCTACTATTGGAGATTCTACATGGAATGTTGCTACTGTTTGAGATTCTACATGGAATGTTGCTACTGTTGAGATTTTGTTGCTACTATTTGAGATTCTACATGGAATGTTGCTACTGTTGAGATTTTGTTGCTACTATTTCAGATTCTACATGGAATGTTGCTACTGTTTGAGATTCTACATGGAATGTTGCTACTATTGAGATTTTGTTGTTACTATTTGAGATTCTACATGGAATGTTGCTATTCCACTAGCAACATTCCATTTTTAGATTGTGAGCTCTTTGAGTAGGGACTGTCTTTGTGTGTATGGTGTACAGCACTGTGTATGCCTTGTAGCGCTATAGAAGTGATAAGTAGTAGTAGTAGTAATTTTTGCATTGGGCAGAGAATGGGTATGGAACCATTATACAGCTGGCTAACTTGCTAACCAATTAACACAGACTTAACATGGACACATTAGTGCCTCTGACTTTTACCAGCCTGCCCCCCTTTACCACAGCAGGTAAAAGGTAGACATAAGATATAAGAATCGCCACACTGGGACAGACCAAAGGTCCATCTAGCCCAGCACCCTGTCTCCGACAGTGGCCAATCCAGGTCGCAATCACCTGACAAGATCCACGGAGCAAAGCATTTTGTACTGCTTGTCCCAGGAATCGTGGATTTTTCCCTGCGTCCATTTAATAACATTCTCTGGCCTTTTCCTTCAGGAAGCCATCCAAGCCTTTCTTAAACTCTGCTAAGCTAACCGCCTTAACCACATTCTCCAGCAACGAATTCCAGAGTCGAATTACGCGCTGAGTAAAGAAAAATTTTCTCTTATTTGTTTTAAACTTGCTGCTCTCCAGCTTCATCGCATGCTCCCTTGTCCTAGTATTTTTGGAAAGCGTAAACAGACGCTCCATATCTATCTTTTCCACTCCACTCTTTATTTTGTGCAAGAAATGGCCATGCAGCAAGTAAAGCACTTGCCTGCGGCCATTTCAGAGGGGAGCCCTTACCACCACCTGAAACGGCTGCTGCGCTAACCTGGCGGTAACCGGGCAGTGATTACCACCGAGCACACACCAGCACCTCAAAAATAAATATATTTTTGTAGTGCCGGACATGACGGCGCATTGGGGGTGGGAACTACTATGAGGCTGCTGCGGTAGCCCGCCATTTTGTAAAAGGGGCCCTCTACCATTCATTTTTTGCAAGGCCTGCGTGACTTGTGTTTCTAAAGCCCGAAATACTGAAACAGAAATCACAGGCGCATTTTAGTAAAAGGGCTCCTTATCCTGGATTCTATAAATGGTGTCCAAATTTGCACACACAATTTGAGTAACCAGCCAATTAGTGCCGATAACCGGGTGCTAACTGATTGTTGGCGTTAATTGGCAACAATTTGAATTTGCACACTCATCTTGCTAAGCGCTGTTCTATAAAGATTCTTGCATAAATCTTATACCACACAACTCAAAAGGGGGCGTGGCCATAAGAGGGGCATATGCATGTCAGGGATGTTCACTAAAGGGGTCTTTTACTAAGCCGCGATAGCATTTTTAGCTCATGGCAGAAATCAGCTGGCAGTAAACACAGAGACGCCTATAGGAATATAATGGGCATCTCGGCTTCTACCACCGGCTTATTTCTGCCGCGAGCTAAAATGCTACCGCAGCTTAGTAAAAGACCCCCTAAAGATGCACAAAGTATTATAGAATTAGGGGGATCCACGCCAGGGGCGTAGCCAGACTTCAGCAGGAGGGGGCCCAGAGCCCGAGGTGAGGGGGCACATTTTAGCCCCCCCCGGCGCTGCCAACCCCCCGCCATTCTTTACACCCCCCCCTGCCACCACCACCAACTTTGGTGCCAACCCTTTCGACCCCCCCTTCCCACTGCCACCAACCCTCCCCCGCTGCCGCCGTCACCGTCGGGTACTTTTGCTGGCGGGGGACCCCAACCCCCGCCAGCCAAAGTCCTCTTCTCCGCGTTGCTGGCTGGTCTGCAAGGCTTCGTTCTGTTTCTGTGAGTCTTGACGTTGTACGTGCAGGACGTCAGACTCACAGAAACAGAACGAAGCCTTGCAGATCAGCAACGCGGCCGTGCCGGAGAAGAGGACCTCGTCTGGCGGGGGTTGAGGTCCCGCGCCAGCAAAGGTACCCGACGGCAACGGCGGGAGAGGGGGGTCGAGAGGGTCAGCGGCAGGGGGGGCCAGAGCCAAATCTACGGGGGCCCATGCCCCCGTGGCCCCCCGAAGCTACGCCCCTGATCCACTCTTAATTTACATGCAATGATTTACACCAGGTTTCAGTTACTGCACATCCTCACACCTACAGCTGGGCATAGATCCTGGCACCAGCACCCAACTCAGAACGCCTTTTACAGATTAGCGCTCAGCGTGCATCTTTTTCAGCGCTAAAATATGGCTGCCATTTACTGAATCTAGTCCAGAAGGATCTTTGTGTTGCACATAACTCACTAGAACAATAAAAGCCAAGGGCTCTAAAGAGTTATACGAAATTAAAATTATAACTATCCTTCCTGAAGCTAGGAGAGACTGTTTTGGAGTTACAATTTCATACCTCAGACGTCAGCAACCTGTTGTTAGTGGCGTGAACATTTTTTACAGTACCCTAAACCACACACAAAGACAAAACAAAGAGAAACGTTATGTCTTAGATTCTGATCACTTCAGAGAGTGCCGACACTAACATTTTAGTTTCTATTTTAACTTTTTTTTTTTTTTTTACTCTGATCATAATAAAAAGGGAAACCGCAGTAGGAACACAAAGAAAAAAGTAAACAGCAATAACCATGAAAAAGTTATGACAAGATTTTTTTCTTCAGGAGGTTTTGAATTACTGCCTTTTCTTGACTCCACAGCAGTGACTGTCTCAAAGTTTTTTATTTTTCTCTCCCTCTCTCTTTGACAGTCTTTGAGCGAAGGTCGGTTTCTCCAGACGTCCCGTTTTCATTTGTTACTCTAGCAAACAATGGTGCACTCGGACACCAGGGATTTATTTCCACCGCCGTTTTGAAGGTTAATACAAAATGAGTTAGTGAAATGAAACCAAAGCTGACCACAGCCCACTCTAGAGAGAGTTAAGCTAAAACATTCAGTGAATAGTTAGTTTAAAACATTATACCAGACAATACTTATTGAAAAACCAGACCACAGACTGGATGATTTTGTATAGTTCTTTCAAAATCAATACGTAAACAATTTCCCCTGGATTCTATATAGCGCGCCTAGAGATCCAGGACGAAATCTAGGCGTATTCTATGACAACGCGTGTAACTTAAATGGCTTAACAAGCTAATTAGCGTAGATAACAGCACTTCACAAGCAATAATGAGCCCTAATTGGCAATAATTACAATTTACGTGCACAACTCACTAAGCGTATTCTGTAATGAACTGTGCCTAAATTCTAATGCATGCACTTCAAAACAGGGGTGTAGCTATGTGGGGCCACGGGGACATGGGCCCCCACAGAATAAGCCCTGGCCCCTCTACATTTGACTCCCCCCAGCCGCTGACCCCCCCCTCCCGCCCCGCCGCCGCATCAGGTACCTTGTTTGCTGGCGGGGGTCCCCAAACCCCGCCAGCCGAAGAGTCTTCTTCAGTGCCGGTCAACTCTGGCGCCTTCGTTGTGTGATAATCTGTTTCTGACGCCTTACGTCCTGCACGGGGCTACAAATAGGACGTGCACGGTGCAGGATGTCAGGAGTTCAAAACATCATCACACAGCAAAGGCGCCAGAGTCGACCGGCGATAAAGAAGACTCTTCGGCTGGCGAGGTTTGGGGACTCCCGCCAGCAAACAAGGTACCTGGCGGCGACAACGGGGGAGGTTTTTTGCGGCAGTGGCGGGGGAGGAGCACCTAAGTGGCGGGTGGGGGGGGGGTCGGCAGCTAAACAGTGCCTCCCCCACCTCGGGCTCTGGCCCCACCTCCCGCCGAGGTCTGGCTACACCCCTGCTTTAAAAGGGGAGTAGCTACGGGTGGGAATATGGATGTTTCATGGGCGTTCCAAAATTTACACACGCAGTAATAGTATATGACACAGTGCATGTAAATGTATGCAAAGTGATTTAGGCCACATTTTCGTTGCCGTAAATGGACACACACTGTTTTAGGCAGGGGTGTAGCCAGACTTCGGCGAGAGGGGGGGTCCAGAGCCTGAGGTGAGGAGGCACATTTTAGCCCCCCCCCCCTGCCATTTTTGACCTCCCCACTGCCAGCACCACCTTTGACCCCCCCCCCCCCAGCGCCAACCGTTTTGACCCCCTCTTCCCGCCGCCGGCAACCCTCCCCCACCGTTGGGTACCTTTGCTGGCGGGGGTCCACAACCCCCGCCAGCCGAAGTCCTCTTCTCCGGCACGGCCGCGTTGCTGATCTGCAAGGGCAGACACACGTGCAGGACATCAGACTCACAAAAACAGAAGCCTGCCCTTGCAGATCAGCAACGCGGCCGTGCCGGAGAAAAGGACTTTGGCTGGCGGTGGTTGGGGACCCCCGCCAGCAAAGATACCCGACAGTGGTGGGTGAGGATTGGTGGCGGGCGGGGGGGGGGGGGGGGGGGGCCAGGGCCAAATCTACGGGGCCCATGCCCCCGTGGCCCCACGTAGCTACGCAGTAGGATTTCTGCCTAAGCATATTCTATATACTGTGCCTAAATCTAGGTGCCGCTTATAGAATACGCTTAGGCAGAAATCTTTACCGTGTGGCTTTTTTTAGGCAGCGTACATAGGATCTGGCCCTTTGGGGATAATTCTATACAGGTTTACTAAAGTTAGAGGCCAGGATGATACGCTCAGTGTGAGTTGTAAAACGGGAGCTCAGAGCGGAACTGCTGTTACGGAATACTAGCAGAACTAAGCATTTTCACACATAGGGGTCCTTTTACTAACACGTGCCGAAAAATGGGGTGGAATAGCAACATTAACATTCCATGTAGAATTTTAAATCTCAAACAGTAGCAACTGCAACATTCTACGTAGAATCTCCAATAGTAGCAACAGAATCTCCAATAGTAGCAACATTCCATCTAGAATCTCCAATAGTAGCAACATTCCAAATAGAATCTCCAATAGGGAAAGAGAACTGGGACTTGATATACCGCCTTTCTGAGGTTTTTGCAACTACATTCAAAGCGGTTTACATATATTCAGGTACTTATTTTGTACCAGGGGCAATGGAGGGTTAAGTGACTTGCCCACAGTCACAAGGAGCTGCAGTAGGAATTTAACCCAGTTCCCCAGGAGCAAAGTCCACTGCACTAACCACTAGGCTACTCCTCCACTAGCAACATTCCATGTAGAAGCCTGCCCTTGCAGATCAGCAACGCAGCCGCGCAGGCTTCTGTTTCTGTGAGTCTGACGTCCTGCACGTACGTGTAGGATGTCAGACTCACAGAAACAGAAGCCTGCACGGCCGTGTTGCTGATCTGCAAGGGCAGGCTTCTACATGGAATGATGCTAGTGGAATAGCAACATTAACATTCCATGTAGAATTTCAAATCTCAAACAGTAGCAACTGCAACATTCCATCTAGAATCTCCAATAGCAGCAACATTCCAAGTAGAATCTCCAATAGGGAAATGGAAATGGGACTTGATATACCGCCTTTCTGAGGTTTTTGCAACTACATTCAAAGCGGTTTACATATATTCAGGTACTTATTTTGTACCAGGGGCAATGGAGGGTTAAGTTACTTGCCCAGAGTCACAAGGAGCTGCCTGTGCCTGCAGTGGGAATCGAACCCAGTTCCCTAGGACCAAAGTCCACCACTCTAACCACTGATCTGAACTGAATCCTTTGGACGTTTTGAATTGACATCATCTGTTTGTGTCACCTCTGCAGTGTGGTGCCTGCTTGCTTGACTTGTGTGAGGGTCTATTGTTCTTCTGTTGTTGTCAACTAAATCATCTTTACTCATTTCTAAACAAGCACAATACAAAAACGGGTACCACAAGTTACTCATATGCACAAACCCAACTATAATAACATATCATCACTCAAAAACCCAGCATTCCCAAATACCTTCCCCACCCAGGTCTCCAGGTTGAGAGAAAACCTTCAGATGTTCAAAATCCTGCTGCGGACTCTTGGCATCAACGAGGCTCAAAAGGGCACCCAAGTCTGCTTTAATTGCTTTCCTATCGTTGTATCCTTGTCAAGGCTGCCCAGATTCTCATAATGTAACAACATGATCATCAACGTACTCCACTGTAACGATACTGGTTCACTGGACAATCATTACTTTTAAGATGCTCTTTTAAGGGCTATTATTTTCAAGAAGGAACACAACCCCTTAGGTAGGATCCGCCAGAAGTCTGTGGCACCATAACCGAGATACATGCTTACATTGCGGAGGCCAAAAATCCTTTATCCAAGGGCAGTTCTAAAACATGTGAATCATATGAGCATTTAGGACAAGTGTCTTCCATATGTAAACCAGCCCTAAACGCCAGATGGGGTGAAATAAACAGTCTCAACAAAAACTTGCACTGTAGTTCCCAATGAAGGACTGAGATGTAATACTCTTTACTGCTCTTAATCCAGTTTTCAAACAATTTACTGGAATATCCAGATGTAAATTCTGTAGCCCAAGTCCGAGTCAAGACATCATATTTTATCTCCTGTTGCTTACTTTCCAGATATTTGTTATGGTATCTCAATGGAACTTTCAATTGGGCGTCCAGAGTCAGAGCCGCAGTCAAAGATTCCTGGATGTCAGGATGCAGGAAGGGTGACAGTGAGTCTACACAATGTTTCACTTGGGCATAAGAAAAGGCATCTCCCAATGGCATGTTAAATTCTGTGCTCAAGTCTGCAAGTGTCTTAAGCTTACCATTCTCATCCAGAAGCTGATAAAGATAGTGGATGTCTTCGGCCGCCCAACGTTTTAGCATTCTGGTATGAGTACCAGCTGGAAAATCTTTGTTGCCTTGTAGAGGGAGAAAAGGTATCACTGTAGATCGATCTGCCACCTCCACAACCTCATCAGTGGCTTAAAGATCATACGTTGCCTATACTCCAGTGACAGTTTGGTCATGGGCGCATGTAACGTGAAACTAAAATGTTCATCTGGAAGCAGCTTGGTTTCCGAGATTGCAAAAGAAAAGTCCAGAGTACCTTTAAACCAATCATTAAGATGTCTCATCCTACAATCGACATAACACTGAGCATCCCCAAACCTCCTAACTCCCAAGGTGTTGTTATTCTCTTCAAAGGCAGTCTAGCTCGCTTACTATGCCAGAGACATATTAAACATTTATCAAGATGTCGTTCATCTTGCCGCAATAAAATTAACGGTAACATCTGAAATATAGACAACTATTAAAGGGCTATTATCATATTATAGAGATTTATTCTGCCAGTCAAGAAAAGTGGATAGGTTTGCCACATCTGAAGCCAGTGCAAAGTGCAAGTTAGCAGCGGGTACAGATTTGCCACATACAACTTATCAAATCTGCTGGAATAATTACCCCCAGATACATTATCATTTCCTCTGACCATCTAAGAGGACATGCCCCCTGCCAGTTTTGTCTTGTGGAGGCTTGATGTAGTGGTAAAGCCATTGATTTCTATTTAAGCTAAATTCTGTCAAGTGTCCAAATTTCTGGATCTGATGTAATGCCCACCGTAACGATGCCTGCAGATCTGTAAGTACCAGTAAGACATTCTCCTTTATGGTTACCCCCTCACCAAGGCATTTATGCGGGATGCAAAGAACAACTCATAGAGAAACTTCAGACTGCTCAAAATATGGCAGCCAGGCTTATATTTGGAAAAACATGAATCGAAAGTGCCAAACCCCTCCGAGAAAAATTGCACTGGTTCCCAATCAAAGAATGTCTTGCTTTCAAAATCTGCACCCTGGTTCATAAAATTATCTACGGTGAGGCCCCAGGATACATGACATAAGTACATAAGCACTGCCACGCTGGGAAAAGACCACAGGTCCATCAAGCCCAGCACTCCGTGTCCGACAGCGGCCAATCCAGGCCCCAAGAATCTGGCAAAATCCCAAAATTTAATAACGATCAATGGACTTTTCCTTCAGGAATCTGTCCAGACCCTCTTTAAACTCAGCAAGGCCAGCTGCCGTCACTACCTTCACAGACCTTATCGACCTACCAATCAGAAATACAACTGGATCAACACGAACATATCTAAACCTTCACTACCCAAGCTGCAAAGGACTCAAATACAAATCAACTTATGTATCCAGCTTTTCCTTCATAAGCACACAACTATGGAACGCATTACCTAAAGCCGTGAAAACAACGTATAACCCCCCAAAAAATCACTAAAAACTTACCTGTTCAAAAAGGAATATCCTACCGACCCAACTTAAATGCCTAAATCCTGCAACACTACGAAACCAAAGCACGTAATGGACATAATGTAACTCTTCCTCCATAAGATTGCCTAATGTGTTTGTTCCACATGAACCTCATTCTACCACTACATCAGTGTGTAACTGTTTATACCAGAATTGGCGAACGCCTTTACGGTACTATGTAAGCCACATTGAGCCTGTAAATAGGTGGGTAAATGTGGGATACAAATGTAACAAATAAATAAATAAAATGCATGGCTTACAATTAAAAAAAAACATATACAAGTCATTGTAACAAAAAAATCATAAAATTCATCCTTACCAAATCTTCTTTCCCAAGCTTCACTACCATTCCTCTCAAACCACAGAACCCAACCTCCTGTCTAACTACAACTAAAAACACTCAGTCATCCTCCTTTCTCAATCTGCAAATCAGATTAATTTAAAAAACGAACACATATTCTTAAAGTTATATATACAATAGAAAAATGATTTTTCATACACGCAGACTTACTTAGTGGGGCGAAGGGTTAATGTCTGCAACAGTTCAATTAGATTCCATGATGCAGAAACTGACATTTCAGGTTTTATTTTTTGCTCAAAAACCAGCGGACTCACATAGATCAAGGGAAAATATCTATATATTGCAAACTAACTGTTAAGTCTACCTTTCTGCACCAAACATCTATCTATAGACCAATCCAACTGCTTCCATTTCTAGTGTCAACTGAGGTTATCAATAGAAATCAAACAAAATAAAACATGGAAAAGAAAATAAGATGATACCTTTTTTATTGGACATAACTTAATACATTTCTTGATTAGCTTTCGAAGGTTGCCCTTCTTCCTCAGATCGGAAATAAGCAAATGTGCTAGCTGACAGTGTATATAAGTGAAAACATTCAAGCATTACTATGACAGTCTGACAGGGCGGGAGGATGGGGGTGGGTAGGAGGTATGCATGGGGACATCAAAGCATATCATTGATATTCTAACAGGATGGGTGTGGATAGGTGAGGGGAGGGTGATCAACAGAGACATACAGCTTTATGGTTTATAATGGGCTAGGAACCCCAGATCCTTGTTAAGTCCTTTCTGTTGGGTGTTAAAATATTCAATCATTCTGACGTCAAAGGTCTTACGTTCTTGTATGGTTTTAAAGTTCCCTTTCAGGATTCTCACTGTGAAATCACTGGTACAGTGTCCTGGTCCTGTAAAATGCTGACCAACAGGCGTGGGAGCCCTACTGGCACCAGTATTGTTCATGTGATGTCTATGTAAATTGAATCTTGTCTTAAGCATCTGGCCTGTTTCTCCAATATAGCATCCTTCGTTACATTTTTTACACTGAATGATATATACCACATTGGAAGATGAGCAAGTGAAAGATCCCTTTATGTTGAATATCTTTCCTTTGTGGATGACTTTGGGGTCCTGTGAAATATTTAGGCATAGTGTCAACTGAGACACTACAGAATACCACCACAGGTGCACATCACAAGACCAAAATTAAGAAAAACTTGTAGGTTTCTGCGGAAGTCAGTAGGCAATCAACGTTTACATAAAAAGCAATGGCGTTTCCCATGAATGCCTAAAGAAATGTGCAAGCAAATTCTTTAACAATCTGGCCTGTAATTTTAGACGTGCTAAGCCGTTCATACTTACATATTTTTAAGACTCACAAAGGACATTTATTGGGTTTAGTCATTTTCTGGTTACCTGATATACTTCACCATATCCTTTAAAGCAGATGTTCATGTAATTAAATTTTCTCTTTAAAATGCCTGCTCGGGTTTCACACACAAGGTAACAGATTCAATAATCGGATCACCTCAACAGTTAAACAAAAATAGAAAGGAAAAAAAAATTTGCACATTCATAAAAGAAGGGTTATTTTCTATTTGTTTACAGGCTGTATTTTGTATACTGACAAACACAGCCATAAGTTAACCAGGCGGAGTAATTAAGCTCTTATTTTCTGCCTATCATATAGGCAGGCGTCTGTGTGTCTTACACAACCGCCCTACAAAAGCAGCCAAACTTGCAGCTAAAATAAAACCACAGATATCTGAAGCAGGTGTAAACGTTCACATGCATTTATTAAAGTTTGCGCATAAATCATGATTCTATCTCAAACACACCTACATCCAACTTGCATAAAAAGTATATACGTTCTTATCCAGTGGTGTGCTGGTAAATGTTTAACAACAGGCTCTCTCCCCGGTCCACCTCTGTGCCTCCCCCCAAATTGCAGAGCTGGCTATAGCCGGGGAGAGAGCCAGGGGGGTGGGGGCAATGCATTACTCCAGGAAAAAAAAACAAATGATCCCAGGTTCCAATCTAATTCATGTTTAATGTGGAATAACATGCCATAAATAAGTAAATAAATATAAACTTTTAATGTTGAGCACCTGATTCTCAAAGTGGACATATTCCAAACACTATAATGAAAATAAAATGATTTTTTTTCTATCTTTGTTGTCTGGTGACTTTGTTTTTCTGATCATACTGGCCCAGTATCCGATTCTGCTGCTATCTGTCCTCTTAACTCCATTTCCAGGGCTTCCTTTCTATTTATTTCTTTACTTTCCCCCTTTCTTCTTCATTTCTTGCCCTACATCCATAAGTAAAAGCTAGGTCCTCTGCAGACTTGGCTGTCCAGTGGATCCAGCTTCTGCCTATTTTCCTCATCCATGTGCAGTTTTTCTCCTCTCCTCCTTTTCCCTCATCTCATCTCCTTCCTCACTCTTGCCTTCCCTCCATCCATGTCTACCAGCCCTCCTCTCCCCTGCCCTCCCCTCCACCCACCCATCCACCCATTATTTTATAAGGACAATTTTATGTGCAAATACGTGCAAAACAATTACTCCCAGACTGACCTACAGGAAGTCTTTAATATGACCTACAACTCTTCTCCTCATCAAGTTAGGAATTTCTAATTCTCCCTAATCTATGTTTAGCCCACAACAATTCTAATCATCCATTCTTGTGTTGTCAGGAAGCGGAAGAAGCCAAAAGGTGTGCGTTCATATGTTATAACACCAACTGCAGTGAAGTTCTAATACCCATAATGGTCCTGGAGCTATATGGAGGAAGAAAAAAAACTCTACATAGAAGATGAACAGTGGAGATGATGAAATACAGTTTATAAAATCAACATCCTTTATTCAAATCGACTCAACATGGGGCCGTATTATCTTATGGGCAGACTGGATGGACGTACAGGTCTTTATCTGCCTTCATCTACTATGTTACTATCCTGTGCGGATGTTATAATGCCGTTGTATCGCTCCATGGTGCGACCGCACCTGGAGTATTGTGTTCAGTACTGGTCTCCGTATCTCAAAAAAGATATAGTAGAATTGGAAAAGGTACAGCGAAGGGCGACGAAAATGATAGTGGGGATGGGACGACTTTCCTATGAAGAGAGGCTGAGAAGGCTAGGGCTTTTCAGCTTGGAGAAGAGACGGCTGAGGGGAGATATGATAGAAGTGTATAAAATAATGAGTGGAATGGATCGGGTGGATGTGAAGCGACTGTTCACGCTATCCAAAAATACTAGGACTAGAGGGCATGAGTTGAAGCTACAGTGTGGTAAATTTAAAACGAATCGGAGAAAATTTTTCTTCACCCAACGTGTAATTAGACTCTGGAATTCATTGCCGGAGAACGTGGTACGGGCGGTTAGCTTGACGGAGTTTAAAAAGGGGTTAGATAGATTCCTAAAGGACAAGTCCATAGACCGCTATTAAATGGACTTGGAAAAATTCCGCATTTTTAGGTATAACTTGTCTGGAATGTTTTTACGTTTGGGGAGCGTGCCAGGTGCCCTTGACCTGGATTGGCCACTGTCGGTGACAGGATGCTGGGCTAGATGGACCTTTGGTCTTTCCCAGTATGGCACTACTTATGTACTTATGTACTTATGCTTAAAATCGAAAGAGAAAAACGCCTATATTGCGACCCAAATCGGGAGATAGGCTTCTTTCTCCCGTGGGCGCCCAAATCGGTATAATCGCAAGCCGATTTTGGGCGTTTCCAACTGGAATCCGTCGCAGAAACGGGTAAAGTTGACGGGGGCGTGTCGGAGACATGGTGAAGGCGGAACTGGGGCATGGTTATCGGCCGAGGAGAGATGGGCGTCTTTAGCTGATAATCGAAAAAAAGGCGTTTTTACCGCGATTTTGGTCACTTTTTTTGGACCCTTTTTTTCAAGAACAGGTCCCAAAAAAGTGCCCCAACTGACCAGATGACCACTGGAGGGAATCGGGAATGACCTCCCCGGACTCCCCCAGTGGTCACTAACCCCCTCCCACCAAAAAAAACCCACTTTAAAAACTTTTTTTCCAGCCTCTATGCCAGCCTGAAATGCCGTACCCACCTCCATGACAGCAGAATGTGTTCTGTCCTATGACAGCCTTTCCCTGGTTCTGATGTGGCTCTCAGGTGAGTGTGACACCTTTTCTGTTATGTGCACTGCAGAGTCACATCAGCAATGCATTGTGGTGGGTGTAGGGTATTGGGCTCCGTGATTCCACTAGCTTGTGGCAAATGCTCACGATGTTGGTAGTTGGTAGGCTCTACTCCCATGGTGCTTTTCCCCCTGCTTACTGGGTCAGAGTGTGCCCTGTTTTGTTTCCGGTAGTCCATGAGGTAGTGGCCATTTTTGTAAGCCAGTTTTAGATCCCTTTCATGTGTTAGCCACGTTACAGAACTTAGTTCTTACCTTGAATGTGGCTGAAAGAGGGCATTGTACACCATTCTGCCAGCTCTGACCTACTGCTAATCTCAGTACCAGCGAGACTCGTTGCCAGTGGGGCACAACCTCTGATCTGCAGTTAACTGTGAGTAAGCGAGCTTATTCCAATAAAGGACGTTTTCGGAGAGATTAGTCTTCAGGTGTCAGCTGGTGTGCCAATGTTATATAGCAGCAACAAGTCCTAGAGGCCTGCATGTATGCAGGTCCCTGGAGCACTTTTAGTGGGTACCGCAGTGCACTTCAGCCAGATGGACCCAGGCCCATCCTCCCTACCTGTAACACTTGTGCTGGTAAATGGGAGCCCTCCAAAACCCACTGTACCCACATGTAGGTGCCCCCTTCACCCCTAAGAGCTATGGTAGTGTTGTACATTTGTGGGTAGTGGGTTTTGGGGGAGGGGGTTGGGTGCTCAGCACCCGTGGTAAGGGAGCTATGCATGTGGGAGAATTGTCTGAAGTCCACCGCACTGACCTCTAGGGTGCCCAGTTGGTGTCCTGGCATGTCAGGGGGGTGAGTGTACTACGAATCATGGCCCCTCCCACGACCAAATGGCTCGGATTAGGACGTTTTTGAGCTGGGCGTTTTTAGTTTCCATTATCGCTAAAAAAAACAAACGCCCAGCTGAAAAACGTCCATTTTTTCGAAAATACGGTCTGTCCCGCCTCTTCACGTACCCGTTTTCGGACATAGACGCCCATGGAGATAGGCGTTCGCGTTCGATTATGCCCCTCCATGTGTTTCGGCTGGAAAGCTTGCGTCAGGAGTCTTGACAAATTTAGGGCCTTGTTTACTAAGGTGCGCTAGCATTTTTAGCGCGCGCTAATGCTAAAGACACCCATAGGAATATATGGGTGTCTCTAGCATTAGCACATGCTAATTTTTAGTGCGTGCTAAAAATGCTAGCGTGGCTACAGCACAGCTTAGTAAACAGGGCCTTTAGTGTTTGAAATCAAAAACAAACACGATTGCACTCAGAAGCAGCCAAAACCGAAACGTTTAAATATTCAGGGCACATGTGAAAGAATCCAAGAGCGGTACTGATAAAGAATAATTTACTCTGTGAAACACTCCCCCCAAAGCAAGGTTGGCAGGAGCGTTTCACATTACAAATTATTCTTTATCAGTACCGCTGTTAGATTCTTTCACGTGTCCTGAATGCTTAAAAGTTCCGGTTTTGACTCCCTACCTCTGAGTGCAATTGCGCTCGGTTTTGATTTCAGACGCTAATTTAAGGGCTCATTTTCAAAGCACTTAGACTTACAATCTTGGGCAAGTCACTTAACCCTCCATTACCGCAGGTACAAACTTAGATTGTGAGCCCTCCTGGGACAGAGAAATATCCAGAGTACCTGAATGTAACTCACCTTGAGCTACTACTGAAAAAGGTGTGAGCAAAATCTAAATAAATAAACAAATAGCAAGATTCTAGAATCCTAAAGAGAGTAACAAGATTCCATGCAGAATCTCAAAGTGGCAACATTCCATGTAGAACCCTAAGTGGAGGAGTGGCCTAGTGGTTAGAGCACCTGTCCTTTAATCCAGAGGTGACCAGTTGAAATCCCACTGCTGCTTAACTCTCCATTGTCTCAGGTACAAACTTAGATTGTGAGCCCTCCTGGGACAGAGAAATATCCAGAGTACCTGAATGTAACTCACCTTGAGATTCTAAATGGAATGTTGCTACTATAGGAGATTCTACATGGAATGTTACTACTATTTGAGATTCTAGACAGAATGTTGCTGGTGGAGGAGTGGCCTAGTGGTTAGAGCACCAGTCTTGCAATCCAGAGGTGGCTGGTTCAAATCCCACTGCTGCTCCTTGTGATCTCGGGCAAATCACTTAACCCTCCATTGCCTCAGGAACAAACTTAGATTGTGAGCCCTCCTGGGACAGAGAAATATCCAGAGTACCTGAATGTAACTCACCTTGAGCTACTACTGAAAAAGGTGTGAGCAAAATCTAAATTAATCAATAAAGTTGCATAGTAACCTATGGAAAATATGCTTTTTTGTCAAGCCTCCTGACGTAGGCTTTCCAACCAAAACACAGCCTGTGTCAAGTCGATTTCAATAAAGGATTTTGATTCGATGCATTGTATTTCATCATCTCCACTGCTTGTTCTACGATAAATGGAGGAGCTCCTATTGGCATCGTCTAAAGACTCATGCTAGCATATCCACATGTACAACCTAGAGCAGTTACACTGGGACGGAATAGCTGCCCTGGTCCACATACTTCCTGTGTGGCTGACCACGGAGACTGCTAACAGTTCATGCGGTGGCTCTGGCATCAGCTGTAGGCCACCTGGGTTTGCAGGTTCAGACGATACGCTTCATAAAGGAGCTTAATAAATCCCAAACGTCAAACATGGGCCCCTTTTTGGGACACTTTAACTCCGGTGGCTCGGAGTAGACTGCTTAATTCCTGAAGATGGGGGGGGGGGAGGGAGGGAAAATAGGGGAGGATGGGTAGAAGGAGGGGGGGGGAGTTGAAAAAGCACAAGACATGATATATGGTAGTGGAATAACCATAAGAATACTGTTCTGGTGAACATTTATTAGAGAACTTAGAACCAGTTTGTTTATATATTAAAATTCTAGGAGGAAATAATACGAGAAATTGTGTTCTCTATGGCATGTATGTTCCGAATCTGTCTTCAATAAACAAGATTTTTCAATACATAAATAAATAAAAAATAAATCCCAATAAATACACAAAGCTAAGCTGCCAGTAAACATTTATATAGCGCTCCAAGATGCTACTACTACTTAGCATTTCTATAGCGCTACTAGGGTTACGCAGCGCTGTACAAGTTAAAACATGGGGAAGGACAGTCCCTGCTCAAGAGAGCTTACAATCTAAAGGTAACAAACTATGTAGTCAGTGTAGTCAGTGTATCATGAATGGGGAAGGTGGTTAGGCGCCAAAAGCAAGGGAGAAGAGATGGGTTTTAAGTAAGGATTTAAAGATGGGCAGGGAGGGCGCATGGCGTATGGGCTCGGGGAGTCTGTTCCAGGCATAAGGTGATGCGAGGCAGAAGGGACGGAGTCTGGAGTTGGCGGTGGTGGAGAAGGGTACAACATTGCACAGCTACGTATAAGAGATATTCCCTGCTCCGTACAGATGGCCATCTAATCAAGACAGACATGACAAACAGACAGCATTTGGGGAGATCAGAGAATGGATCGAAACACTTAAGGTGAGATAACAGGTGTCAATTTAATTGAAGGTGACAAAGCAGAGAAGTGTAGTCCAAAACCAAAAGAAGCACTGCTGGCCACAATAATTTATGTCTAATTAAAACTTGCTATACCGCCTTTTCTGAAAATACAGGTCAAGGCATTGAACAATACAATAAAAACAAGAATTTACGCGCCGTTGGGCGCCCTTGTGGGATACATTAACACCAGCAGCACGAAGTTACCTGATCAACATATAAACAAATGACAATGGACTGATAGGCTAAGGAGTGAGAGCAACCCTGGGTGAGGTGGGTGGGGAGAAAACAAAAGAGACAATTGTAGAACCATAGAGATGACATGCGTGTGTCTGGGAACAGACACATGTAGTTTGTGTTGAAGGTTGCATGTTATTATTCTGGTTGCTTGTCCAACATGGTATGTGCATTTTGTCTAATAAAAAGTATTGAAACATAAAAACATAATTAAAAGAATGAAATCAAAACTCCATCAATACAATAGGAAAGATCCATTCATACAAGAAAACGACCATATCAGAAACTCACAAACACACAAGACAACTGCCTTCCGAAGAACCTGACTTCCAACCTACAACTAGGATTCAAAAGCATGTACAAAAAAATGGAATTTTAATAAAGTTTTTTCAAATTTCTTCAACGATAGTTCCTTATGAGGAGGTGTAGGTAAAGCATTCCACCACAAGGGAGCAATAATAAAAAGAGAGCCGATTAGTGTGTGGATTCAAGATGCACCTGAGATGGTGGAGCAATAATTAAACGTTTTTCATAATTAGTGGATGCGGAGACAACGTTTATTCAAAACCAGAACCCGATACATACAGAGATTTTTATATCTTGCATTGTTTTTGCCTTTTTGTTCTCTCAGGGGTCCTTTTACTAAGGTGCGCCAAAAAAATGGCCTGCGCTGTTGTGGACGTGTGTATTGGACGCACGCAGGTCCATTTTTCAGCGCGCCATGGACATGCGGCAAAATGAAAATTGACGTGCGTCCATTTTGTGCCCGAGAACTTACCGCCACCCATTCACTTAGTGGTAAGGTCTCACGCGTTAATTGGGCGATAATTGTCAGCGCGCGTACAATGCCGATTACCGCTTGGTTAGCACCGCGTGCCAGAAAATTTCCGGAGCGCCTACTAGATGCATGTACAGAATGAAAAGGGGAGGGGGGGAAGACCTCATACAGATTTATGGCAAAGTCAGCAATAATCAGCAATACCATGTTCACACAGTTGAAAAATTATCAACCATCAGTCAAAAAACCTCCCCCTTCAAAATTTTGTGAAACATGTAAACAAAATTTAAATCAAAATTCCAATTGTGTCTTGTAAGTTGAGTCACTTGTCTTATCTTGTTCTTGTTGATTGTCGCTCAATTTAAACAGGACTAAAAGAAAAAGTGACGGTCCTGACGGACCCGTTTCACTCCAAGCTTCCTCTGGAGACCCCACCGTGTCCTGAATCAGCGTGCAACTTCTACGCTACAAGCAAATGGCAGATGGGTTGGGGTTATCCTAAATAGCTGGAGTGAATCTGATCTGGTTGTGAGTTTTTTGCCTGCTAATGGCAACATTAGCACATGGCAATTAGTACAAAAAATAGAAAATCAGCCATTTTATAGCTGTGAGAAACATGGCCTCAACATACAGGAAAGACCCGTGTAAGGGCAGACTAAGACCACTTTTTGCCACAGCTTACTAAAAGGACACCTAACTAAGGGGCCCTATCACTAAGTTGCGTAAGCGTCTATGCGCGCCCAATGCGCACAAAAAAAGGAGTTACTGTATGGTTACTGCGTGGCCCTTAGGTAATTTCATTTTTGGCGCACGTCTGCTATGCGCACCAGGTAGCATTTGGCGCACGTAGGTCATTACCGCCAGAGATTACTGTGTGAGACTTTAACGCTAGATCAACGGCTGGCGGTAAGGTCTCAGACCCAAAATGGACGTGCGGCAATTTTGATTTTGCTGAATGTCCATTTTCAGCAAAAATATTTTAAAGCGCTTTTTTTTTTTTTACAGGCACACTGAAAAATGGATTGGCGCGCGCCCAAAACCCACGTCTACACTACCGCAAGCCATTTTTTTCAGTGCGCCTGGCAAGCGTTAACAGACATTAGAGTATGCTAAAAGCTGCGCTTCCTGTTTTATACTTATGGGCCACGTGAAACTTAGCGCACTCTAAGCTTTAATAAAAGGTTCCAAAATAAATAAATCCAACAGAAAGTTTGAAATGATGTGTGACAAAAATAATGATACCATTAGATATACGAAGTGTTTTCATTTCCAGCTTTCAAGTAAACAGTTTACATGGCTAACACAAGTTCAAGCAACTCAGGCTGCATTTCTCCCCTCCTCTTTCTAAGCAAATACCGGCATGAACTTAAGAGAATATTCTATCCCTTCTCTCATGTAAAGCCATAAAGCTTAGAGCGCTATCCATCTCTTCTGGCGATGACACAGTATCAATGGCATGCTTTGTTCAACAATATGAACTCGAGTATAAAATAATCCTGGTGCATAAAAAGCTAATGTATCCAATTTTTCAAAAGCGAAGGAAGTGAATAATCATAAGCACTAGGATACACCGTGAAACATCCTTGGCTGAAACCCTCTTTGTTGTCTAGATATCTATATGCAGTGATTTACTGTAAATTATACTGCATTCATGACAGCATGGCAAATGTTTGCAATTTATCCTCCCCTGCCCCCCAAGTAAGAAATTATATCATATTTTCTTCTGGTAAAGGGTTTTCCTTACACAAAATTAAGGGGGGGGGAAGGGGGAAAGCCCACAAACTATTTTAGCATGGGCTGTAAGCTTGATGACTGTTTATATCCTTCATTGTATCAAAGATGGTAATATTGATACTTCCTCCAGCACATCAGTTTATGCCAATTACAGAAGAACTGGCAATCTGATTGGACGACTCCACCTCCACGGAATCACGGAATGTTTATGCCAATTACAGAAGAACTGGCAATCTGATTGGACGACACCACCTCCACAGAATGTTTATGCCAATTACAGAAGAACTGGCAATCTGATTGGACGACTCCACCTCCACGGAATGTTTATGCCAATTACAGAAGAACTGGCAATCTGATTGGACGACTCCACCTCCACGGAATGTCTCAATGCACACACAAAAAGAGCATCATGAGATGGCTCCGGGGCTCACACTTCAATGCTATATGTATCTCTAAGGGGTATGTCTACTAAAGGGAGTTAAGCCCTAACTTGTGCTTAGGACTCAATCCTGTCAATGGCACCCACATTTGGGCGACAAAATAATGCACGCTGCTATTCTGTAAACAGCGCTCCACGTTGAGCACCGTGTACAGAATAGCGCTCAGCGCTGGGATCTGCTCCCAATTTTGGGCGCGAGGATTTACACCAACTGAATCCTGCTGTAAATCCCCATGTCCATATTAAGTGCAGAAAACAACAAATTCTATAACAGTGCACGCAAATCCTAGAAACACCCTTTATCTGGGGGCTCGTCAGGGACAGCCAATAGGCATGGATGCGCTATCCAGCTAGCATATTCATATTATTTATTTATTACATTTGTATCCCACATTTTCCCACCTAATTGCAGGCTCAATGTGGCTTACATAGTACTGTATAGGCAATCTCCAATTCCGGTATGAACAAATGTGATGTAGTGGTAGAATAAGGTTCATGTGTAACAGACACATTAGGGAATCATAGAGGGGAAGAGTTAATTTATGACCAGTACGAGCTTTGGTTTCGTTGTGTTGCAGTGTTCGGGCATTTAAATTGGGTCGGTAGGGTATGCCTTTTTGAACACGTTAGTTTTTAGTGATTTCCGGAAGTTTAGGTGGTTATTCGTCATTACTGCGCACTAATTGGTTAGTGCATTCTCATAATTCAATAGCTCTTAGGGCCTCCTAAATAGGAGGCTAAAAGTGCTCTCCTGTCAATTTTTTTTCAGGTTATGCGCACTAATGCCAACATCAACACACGACCTGAAAGAGAAATACTGGAAATTAACCTAATCCTGGGCATTCTAGAAATGGGCTTAGGGCCAATATCTATAAATGGCGCCTTCAAAATCAGTGGCAGAAAACCACACGGTTACCCTGACTCTATTAACTACGTCCAAAGTTAAACGTAGTTTATAGAATATGCTTTCATACTGTTCTTGCAACTAAAATTTAGGCACACCCATTTCGGCCACTGAAGACGAGGCCTAAACATCTGCGCTTGCTAGGCGCAGATTGACTGTATTCCATAATAGTGCACATAGTTTTTTGAAAGCCCACAACCCACCCATTCCACACCCCCTTTTCGACGGCACGCATTAGAATTTACACACACCTTGTTGTAGAATACGCCTAGAAAGTTGTTTGCGTAAATTTTTATTAAAGCCAATTAGTGCCACTCATTGGTTAAGTAGCAATTGTCAGCACTTGTCAGCACTGATTAGCCTGTTAATCAATTAACAATTGGCTAATGACGAATAGGCGTCTGACGTCAGCACGACTATATTTTAACGTGTCTTGGCGATTTTTCAGATGTAGTGCGCTGTCGTGGAGAGCTGGGCGGGTGTCCCATGTACTGTGCCAGAGTGTGGTTTGATTGTTTGATTTTTTTGTTTATCTGTGCATTTTTTGTAGTACTGGACTGTGATTTTTCATTCTTTTTCCCAGTTGCAGCCTGAGACCCTGAAGAAGCAGCGAACCGCTGGCCACCGTCAGCTCAGGGCAGCAAGTGAGGACCGCACAGCAGGGAGCAGCACCCAGCGAACAATATCCGATTAAGATAAGTAGTGAAAATCGGATAGTTTGTTAAGTTTCAGCAGTGGTTTATGCACGGATAACAAAATAAATAAAAAATAAAGCAAATAGGATGTGTATTGAACACAGTTACCACAGACACTGATAGTTAGGTAGATCTGTGATATCGGGGTCTTTTTTGCCTATGATGAAGAGAGGACCTTTTGGTCCATTATAGCTCCGTGAGATCAAGCTTTGGTCTCGGAGCTCTTTGAGGCTTTTTCCCTGAACATTGAGCCATTTTGGATTTTGTGGAATTTGTTGTTTATTTTGAAATCAAAAGTTGTGCATGCAATTTTGGCTGTGCGGCCAAATTAGCACACACACGATAAGGCACCTTATACAGCGTGGAGGCAGGGGCGTATCTGCGTGGGGCCACAGGGGCCTGGGCCCCCGCAAATTTCGCCCTGGCCCCCCTCCCGCTGCCAACCCTCCCCCGCTAATGTTGTTTACCTTTGCTGGTGGGGGACCCCAACCCCCGCCAGCCGAGGTCCGCTTCCGCCTGCTTTTAAAAATAATTCTTCAGCTGGCGGGGGACCCCAACCCCCGCCAGCCGGCGAGGTCTTCAAAGTTCTTGTTCGTCGTCCTCCTCCGTGGCCATGCTGTACCCTGTTGATTCGGAGTCTGCCTGACGTCGCACCATGTTGTACGCGCGTACAACGTGGTGCGATGTCAGACAGACTCCGAATCAGCAGCGTATAGCATGGCCACGGAGGACGACGACGAACAAGAACTTTGAAGACCTCGCCGGCTGGCGGGGGTTGGGGTCCCCGCCAGCAAAGGTAAACAACATCAGCGGGGGAGGGTTGCCGGCGGGAGAGGAGGTGGAGAGAGTCGTTGGTGGCGGGGGGGGGCTCTGGCAATGGCGGGGGGGGGGGGGGGGGTCGGTGGTGCCGGGGGGGGGCTAAATGTGCCCCCTCCCTCTGGCCCTGGCCCCCCCTACTGCCAGAGTCCAGATACGCCCCTGCGTGGAGGTAAGTCCCCTACTAGCAAGCACTAAGTCCATTTACTAATGCTCTTTAGTAGACGTGCTCCTAAGTGAACTTAAAAATCACTACAGTTGATTATACATTAGCTGGAAGGGCAGCTGCCACTTAACACGTTTCAGAGTGGTGGAATACAAATGGCCTTCTCCAGAAATAGGAAGACATCTTGACTGTTAAAACCCTTTCTAAAAATAAATTGCAAGCTCAATGGGGCAAACTGGATATTTATACAGCATAGAAATGCTGTTTTCTGCATACTTTAGTCATCGCTTTATACTCTGTCATTTATACTGTTGAATAATTCAATAAAGATTTGAAAACAGAAAAAAAAAAACCCACACTACTGTCTAGTTTTGCAATTCCTTTTGCCGTCAACTTGCACATTCATTCCTGCTCTCGTCGGCGAGTTGCTTCATTACTGCGTCTCTTTCCAACTTCGATTCGTGTAGTCCTTGCACATAAAAATGAGGATTTCTGCACCATTTTTATATTACAATCATCGAGGGCTCAATTAACATTTCCATAACTGACTGTCCAGCGAAGGGTGACTAAAATAATAGCGGGGATGGGACGACTTCCCTATGAAGAAAGACTAAGGAGGCTAGGGCTTTTCAGCTTGGAGAAGAGAAGGCTGAGGGGAGACATGATAGAGGTATATAAAATAACGAGTGGAGTGGAACAGGTGGATGTGAAGCGTCTGTTCACGCTTTCCAAAAATACTAGGACTAGAGGGCATGCGATGAAACTACAGGGTAGTAAATTTAAAACAAATCGGAGAAAATGTTTCTTCACTCAACGCATAATTACTGGAATTCGTTGCCGGAGAACGTGGTGAAGGCGATTAGCTTGGCAGAGTTTAAAGGGGGTTAGACGGTTTCCTAAAGGACAAGTCCATAAACCGCTACTAAACGGACTTGGAAAAATCCAAAATCCCAGGAATAACATGTATAGAATGTTTGTACGTTGGGAAGCTTGCCAGGTGCCCTTGGCCTGGATTGGCCACTGTCGTGGACAGGATGCTGGGCTCGATGGACCTTTGGTCTTTTCCCAGTGTGGCATTACTTATGTAATATATTTCAAGCATACAAGTAATCTGATGTCTCGCGGTGTGTACGTAAGAGTCACATTTGGAAGTTTTTAAAGGAGGAAGCAAGTTACATAAATTGGTTACTTTAAACCACTTCTTTCTGAGGTCATTGAGAGTTAAAAAGAACATCTCCAGATTTATGGTACTTGATGTCACGATGCTAATCGAGGCTGTTAAAGAAACCATGGTAAATATTTCAGGCTTGATTTTCAAAGCGTTCCTTCCCCATAGATATCAAATTGGGGGCGGGGAGGGGGAATCTTAGTAAAGCAAGCTCCTAAATCCAGGGTATTTTTACACAGTGGGCCACATTATCAGAAATCCACGTCTGTTCTGGCCACATGAATATTTTAGCCTGTTATAACATGATTTTTACTCATCAAAAATTTCTTGATTGGAATTGTGACTTGATGGTGACTAAATATCTCTACAATGCTTCAAAATCATGTGTCCTAGATAATTAAGTAAAAATGCTTTTGCTAAAAATCTCAAGTGGGCTGCATCCTAAGTTCAGACAGGCCACGTGTTGGATGTCCGTGACCTTAATCTATTAACTTACTGCATTAATTTATTTAAATATGATGATTTATTAACCGTCTTTATGAAGAGATTCACCTAAGGCGGTACAGTTTAAAATCAAACTTGCAATTTTGCTGACAGCATAACAATGCTAAAATGTACAAGTATAAACATAAATACAATGAAAGAGGAAACTTGAAACCTAATAATAGGACTACCTTGAAACAGGATCAAAAACATACATATTTAACAGCACTGCAATTCAAATAACAGGAGATATAATACAATATATTTATTTATTTATTTAGATCATTTATACCCCACTTTTTACCACATGAAGCAGCCTCTAAGCGGCTTACAATGAACCAAAGAAATAACTACAATAACATAGTAACATAGTAGATGACGGCAGAAAAAGACCTGCACGGTCCATCCAGTCTGCCCAACAAGATAACTCATATGTGCTACTTTTTGTGTATACCTTACTTTGATTTGTACCTGTGCTCTTCAGGGCACAGACCGTATAAGTCTGCCCAGCACTATCCCCGCCTCCCAACCACCAGCCCCGCCTCCCAATCACTGGCTCTGGTACCGACCGTATAAGTCTGCCCAGCTCTATCCTCGCCTCCCAACCACCGGCTCTGGCACAGACCGTACAAGTCTGCCCAGCACTATCCCCGCCTCCCAACCACCAGTCCCGCTTCCCACCACTGGCTCTGGCACAGACCGTATAAGTCTTCCCAGCACTATCCCCGCCTCCCTACCACCAGCCCCGCCTCCCGATCTTGACTACGCTCCTGAGGATCCATTCCTTCAAGATCGGGAGGCGGGGCTGGTGGTAGGGAGGTGGGGATAGTGCTGGGAAGACTTATACGGTCTGTGCCCTGAAGAGCACAGGTACAAATCAAAGTAGCACATATGAGTTATCTTGTTGGGCAGACTGGATGGACCGTGCAGGTCTTTTTCTGCCGTCATCTACAATGGCAGTAGAGAGGGCAGAGGAAACGGAGGAAGAAGGGAAGGGAATGTAAATACAATATTTAAATGAAACTAGTAAAAAGGCCCGTTTCTGTAGGAAATGAAATGGGCGCTAGCAAGATTGTCCCCCCCCCCCTCCTTCGCTGTCTTCCTCTCTCCCCTCCAAGTTCCACGGCCCCCTTTCTTGTCGTCCGATTTGCAGGCCGTCCTCCCTCCCCTCTCCCACTGCGCTGCAACTCACCAGTTTGTGCATAAGTTTCCAGGTGTTCTCCAGGGTCTTGTGGTCGGCCGCCACCAGGTTGTGGTGGCCCACCGCCTTCAGGTTGTGTTGTGGCTTGTTGTCATTAGTGAAGTGTTTTTCTGTGTGTGATAGATATTGTGTTTTTGTTGTCAGAATGTTGTTTGAGGGGTGGGTGTGGTAGGCTAGTTGGGAGGGTGTGATGGTGTGTGTGAGTGAGAATGTTAGGGGGAGGGGGGTGGGGGATGGTGAACTGTGAGGGAGTGGTGAGGGAGTTTTGAAGGGGGGGGGTCTGCGTTGCTGTGGTGATGGGTTGAATGTGAGGGATCCTTCAGGTTGAGGTTTTGGTGGCTACCAGTAGGTTTTATGTTTTGTGTGTGTTAGAGAGAGTGTGTGTGTGAATGTTTGTGGGGGGGGGGGGGGGCGGATGGCGAACTGTGAGGGAGTGGCTGTGGGCTTGGAGGGGGGTGTGCAAATGAAACACCTTCACAGTTGTTACAGATGAAGCAATAATAAAGAACGACAACCTGGATGCAGCAGCTCATAAGTTTGGTTGCTTTATTTTGAGTGTATAGCAATGACGGCTGCGTGGAACAGTGGAAATAGAGATCAACCAAATTGGCTTCCTTGCTTACAGGGAACTAAATAGGCTCACCTGTTGTTTGTGGTGGGAGGAGCTGTGAACGTTGTCGGTTGGACTCGGAGGGGGCGGGGTGGGATGTGCTGCGACGGTGGGGGCTTGGAGGGGGTTCAGGGGCTTGGAGGGTGGGGTCGGCCCATCACAGCGCTTTTCACCTCCGTGTGAAGGCGCTGCAGCAGAGGCAACAGATGATCGTTTCCCTTCGGGCCTCCCTCCGTCCCTCCCTGTCCCGCCGTCGTCTGAGTAAATTCTGTGAGGGCGGGACACAAGGAGGGAAGGAGGGAGGGCCGAAGGGAAACGATCATCTGTTGCCTGCTGCAGTGCCTTCACTCGGAGGTGAGAGGCGCTTGAGGGGCAGATGGAGAGAGGCGATTGAAGGAGTGAGCGACGGCGACCGCGAGATCAGATGGACGGGGGGACCGTTCGCGTGTCACGCGAGACGCGTCGTTCGCCCGCCCTCGACGTCATCACGTTGTGGCACGAGGGCGGGGCACACAGTCTGTGGCAAACCGGATATCTCGCCCCCTTCAAGTTTCCGGTGAGGCTTCATTAGAACGTTGGGGTTGCCTTTTATATAGAGAGATAAGTAGGCAAGGAAAAGAAAACAGAAAGAGGAGAAAGTAAGGAGGGAGTCCAAAATCAGGTCTCGACTCGCTGAGACACATTAAGGCAGGTAATCAGTTAACTGTATAGTGATCTCTCCAAAACCTACCAAATACCTACTGTACCCAACTGTGCACCACTACAATATTCCATATTGCTGCAGGTGTCACCTATATGTGGGTATAGTAGGTTACTGGTAGGTTGGGGGGGGGGGGCTCACACTTTCACCACAAGTTTAACAGAGGGGGCTATGGGCCTAGGTCACCTCCTCCACAGTGCACTGCAGCAACCACTAGGCTACTCCAGGGACCCGTTTGCTGCTGTAATAGGACTGGCTATAACATCTGAGGCTGAAGCATAATAGTGATGGAATATCTAATAAGCATTCAATTAGAACATTCAAATAACATTGCTATGATACTAATGCTTTTCTACAATACAGCTTACCATATATCTGTGGGACCAAATTAAGATATATAGATTGGGGCAAGATGGATGGTAAAGAGTCGGTTGAGATAAATAAATGGGTGGCTAAACCAAAGGCAAGCTCGTTGTACCGTTAATTAAGATATAAGGAACTCGTCTAAGTTACTGTATGTAGCAAGCTAGTCCAGGTGCAGAATGGGTGTATAGTCAGTCAACCTATGTATTAAAGGCTTGGGAGAAGAGCAAGGCTTTCACCTGCCTTCTGAAGTAGAAGTTGTCTTTGAGTTATACGTAGCCCTTCAGGGAGTAAATCCCAGAGACTGGGGGCTACTCCTGAGAAGGCTCACTGGCAGGTATCACATTGTAAAATTTCTTTCGCTGAGGGGACAGATAGTGATCTTAGAGGTATGTAGAGGGCTAGCTTATTTTTTTTAATACTCTGGCCATTTTGTGAGGGACTTAAAAAAAATCAGAGTTTTAAATTTTGCCCTGTAAGGTGCTGGTAGCCTGTGTAGTTTTTGCAGGAAGGGTGCGATGTTATTTATTTTTGTTACACTTGTACCCCACGCTTTCCCACTCATGGCAGGCTCAATGCAGCTTACATGGGGCAATGGAGGGTTAAGTGACTTGCCCAGAGTCACAAGGAGCTGCCTGTGCCTGCAGTGGGAATCAAACTCAGTTCCTCAGGACCAAAGTCCACCACCCTAACCACTAGGCCACTCCTCCACTGTTGCTACTATTTGAGATTCTACATGGAATGTTCCTATTCCACTAGCAACATTCCATGTAGAAGTCGGCCCTTGTAGATCACCAATGTGGCCGCGCAGGCTTCTGCTTCTGTGAGTCTGACGTCCTGCACGTACGTGCAGGACGTCAGACTCACAGAAACAGAAGCTTGCGCAGCCTTCTACATGGAATGTTGCTAGTGGAATAGCAACATTCCATGTAGAATCTTCAATAGTAGCAACATTCCATGTAGAATCTCCAATAGTATCTGTTTTATTTTTGTTACATTTGTACCCCGCGTTTTCCCACTCATGGCAGGCTCAATGCGGCTTACATGGGGCAATGGAGGGTTAAGTGACTTGCCCAGAGTCACAAGGAGCTGCCTGTGCCTGAAGTGTGAATCGAACTCAGTTCCTCAGTTCCCCAGGACCAAAGTCCACCACCCTAACCACTAGGCCACTCTTCCATCAGTCGTGCTGTGGCATTCTGAATTAGTTGGAGCCGATACAAACTCTTCTTGGTTTGAACAGTGTGTACAGGGCATTACAATAGTCTAGTCGTGATGTTATCATGGCATGGACCACTGTGGTCAGACTCATCTTTCCAATATATGGAGAAAATTCCTAATTCAGCAAAAAAAAAAGAGGAGGTAGAATACCTCACGAGACCGTGAGATGTAGAAAAAACAGTGAGGAAAAAAACCAAGGAGGATGCCATAAAACTTTGAGATTAAAAGCGACCCGACACGGCCGTGTTTTGGCCCTAAGGCCTGCCTCAGGGGTCTTGATCAATCTGGGTGTAGCAGTGTAATTTAATACACCGATGAGAATTGATGCCCAATTATTTGGATAATATAAATCTTCCTTCAATCTTTCCTCCTTGAAAAAATGGCGTGTAAAAATGGCCTTAGGGCCGAAACACGGCCGTGTCGGGTCGCTTTTAATCCCAATAAAGGTTTCTGGCATCCTCCTTGGTTTTTTTCCTACGAAATTTCGTAACTGCCATAGGTGATAGAGACAATTTTTAAAGGTTGTTTGAATTTGCGGGATCAGAATTCATGATGAGTCTAGCAGTATCCCAAGATTCCTGACTTGTGATTTTAGGGGTAGTTCATACTTCCCAAAAGGTATTTTGAAGTCAGGTACCAAAGAATCTCAGTTTTACTTGGGTTCAGGCAGAGTTGGTTGTAGTTTGCCCATTCCTGAGTTGCGGTTAGGCAGGCAGACAGTTTACGTAGAGCTGTGGGTAGATCTAGTTCAATGGGCATAAGTAGTTGACCATCATAAGCATAGATGTACAATTCTGTGCCCATTGACCGAAGCAGCTCAGCCAGAGGCTTCTGGTAAATATAAAAGTAAGTCTTGCTTTACCTTCATAGAACAGGAGTAAAGTAAAGGTAAAGGGAATCTCCTGTAAGTACCAAATCATAAATGATTTATGGGGGCTGCCAGTTGCCTGATAGTTTTTTTGCAGACTATTAGAGGGTTGGGTTCGACATTTCCATCCCCACTCATCTTTACCCCTCAGCTAAGGCCAGGTACTCATTTATCGATCAATAGTGGATGGATGGTCGAATTGGCCACAGACTGCCTACCTGACAGAAATCCCAGCATAAAATCAGAGGGCGACCGAATCTGAGGCTGAAATTCGATGCATAGTTTCAGCTGAAACCGAAGCCAAAACCAGTATGGAACAGCCCCCCCCTACCAAAAGCGGGCAGCATGCCCCTTCCCCACCCCCACAGAAAGCCCCCCCCCCTCCGAACAAAAGTACCAGCCACCTACCACCCATGGGCCTACCTTAGAAGCAAAAAGAAAACGGTGAGGTAAACACAGAAGTTTTGATTTGATGCTTAAAAATGGCCTGGTGGTCTCGTTGGGGCAGGAGCAATCTCCAGTCATTCCTGCCCATACTGGCTCTGTGTTCAAAATGGCTGCTGGGCAATCTTAATTTAAATATAAATGTTTATCTAATTATTAGGAAATATTTAAGAGCAAATGCATTGAAGGTTGCAGCAGCCACTTTGAGATTGGAACCAATACGAGAATGGTATGGGATTTGCGTTACAAGACGTATGAGGAGAGACTTGCTGAACTAAACATGTATACTCTGGAGGAAAGGAGAAACAGGGGTGATATTTGATAAGTACTAATCCGCAAACGAACCTTTTCCGGAGATGCGAAGGAGGTAGAACGAGAGGACATGAAATGAGATTGAAGGGGGGCAGACTCAAGAAAAATGTCAGGAACTACTTTTTCACGGAGAGAGTAGTGGATGCTTGGAATGCCCTCCCGCGGGAGGTGGTGGAAATGAAAACGGTAACGGAATTCAAACACGCGTGGGATAAGCATAAAGGAATCCTGTGCAGAAGGAATGGATCCTCAGGAGCTTAGTCAAGATCGGGAGGCGGGGCTGGTGGTTGGGAGGCGGGGATAGGGCTGGGCAGACTTATACGGTCTGTGCCAGAGCCGGTGGTGGGAAGCAGGGCTGGTGGTTGGGAGGCAGGGATAGTGCTGGGCAGACTTATACGGTCTGTGCCAGAGCCGGAGATGGGAGGCGGGGCTGGTGGTTGGGAAGCGGGGATAGTGCTGGGCAGACTTATACGGTCTGTGCCGGGGCTGGTGGTTGGGAGGCGGGGATAGTGCTGGGCAGACTTATACAGTCTGTGCCCTGAAGAGCACAGGTACAAATCAAAGTAGGGTATACACAAAAAGTAGCACATATGAATTATCTTGTTGGGCAGACTGGATGGACCGTGCAGGTCTTTTTCTGCCGTCATCTACTGTGTTTACTATGTTACTATGCAATACGGGTAGGATCAATCTCAAAACGGCTGCTGAGGAAGGATGCGGTAGCCATTTTGAAAGTGAAGTCGGCATGCGCACGAGCAACTGGGGGATCGCTCCTGCCCCACCAGGGCTTCTAAGGTAGGCCATAGGCGGCCTAGGGTGATGGTAGAGTGGCGCTTTTGGTTAGTGGAGGGCAGAGAGTGGTCACCACTTTTGTAGGGGGTGGAGTTCAGTTCCAGCTGAAAATGTACCGGCATTTTTGGCTGAAACCAAAACATGGCCAAATCCGAGTTTCGGCCAGACCGTACATAACATTCAAACTCAGGTCGTGGGCACAGTCGGCAAGTGACCTATCAATTGCAAAGTAGGCATACGGAAAAAAATGATAGGTTCCTGGTCCCCAGACTCTTGCTTCAAATATTTAATGGGGCCAAGAGGATAAAAAATACATCCTATACATTTGGCCCATCATGTGTTAAAGAGGAAATAATTCCAATGTACTATTTCAAGAACAACTCCCAAGTAGAGAGTTACCTCCTACAGAATAAATCAACAGCTATGCAAGAACTGAGATGTCTATCTAAGGCTTTATTTCATATCATTATATTGCCAGAATTAGCGTTCAGACACAGCTTTCCTAACCCGGAGTCTGCAGCTCAGCTGAAGCTATTAATTTTGCAAGTAAAATTCAACCGCACCTTGATCAGAGTCTAAGATTATATCCATGCTTCAACTTATCGTAGAATCACCATTATATTCATAACCACAGATGAAATGTCTGCAGTTTGAGAAAAGGAAATTGCTCAATGAATATTACCACTCAGGAAAATAGCTTTCCGTTCACACCATTTCTATTCTCTAAGATCCATCTCACATAAAATCGGGAGTGGAAATTTAGAATGCCTCATATCTCTTCTGCTGTTTCCCTCTATAAATTTATAGGCAAAGTGCAGAGAACAATTCTGATTTTCTTCACAACAGGCAGCACACTGCAAGGTCATGCAAGCGATCGCCATGTAGAAAAAACAAACCCTTGTACTTCATACAGACTGTGACATAATGCTTGCCTTTGGTCGTGTCCTCTGGCATTTTAACTTTCCACAGCTGTTTATAAATTGCGAAAGAATGCCGTCTCCTTTAAATTGTATTATTATTGTTGCTACTGCTTTGTTATACTTGGAAATTAATAAAGGGAAAGGGAAATGGGACGTGATATACTACCTTTCTGTGGTATTCTGCAACTACATTCAAAGTGGTTTTACATATATACAGGCACTTATTTTGTACCTGGGGCAATGGAGGGTTAAGTGACTTGCCCAGAGTCACAAGGAGCTGCAGTGGGAATTGAACCCAATTCCCCAGGATCAAAGTCTGCTGTACTAACCACTAGGCTACTCCTCCACTAGCAACAAGTCCACGTAGAATCTCTAATAGTAGCAACAGAATCTCAAATAATAGCAACATTCCATGTAGAATCTTAAATAATAGCAACATTCCATGTAGAATCTCAAATAGGGAAAGGGAAATGGGGCTTGATATACTTCCTTCCTGTGGTTTTTGCAACTACATTCAAAGCAGTTTACATAGTATATACAGGTGCTTATATTGTACCTGGGGCAGTGGAGGAGTGGCCTAGTGGTTAGAGTGGTGGACTTTGGTCCTAGGGAACTGGGTTCAATTCCCACTGCAGCTCCTTGTGACTCTGGGCAAGTCACTTAACCCTCCATTGCCCCAGGTACAAATAGGTACCTGTATATAACATGTAAGCCGCATTGAACGTGCTATGAGTGGGAAAGTGCGGGGTACAAATGTAAGAAAAATAAAATAAAAAAGAAATGACTTGCTCAGAGTCAGAAGGAGGTGCAGTGGGAATTGAACCCAATTCACTAGGATCAAAGTCCGCTGCACTAACCACTAGGCTACTCCTCCACTTGTACATAAAATAAATTGCTAAAGAAGATGCCTTCCTGCCACCCCCCACCCACCGCCACTGCCGCTGCACATACCTTGGCTGGTAGGAGGTCCCCAACCCCCGCCAGTTGAAGCACGCTTTCCAGTGCAGGTCTCCAGTGCCGTCACATTTCCTGCCCTGGCTGCTCTCTCTTCCCCTCTTGTCATGTCCGGCATGCTCGTTTTAATGAAATTGAGCATGCACGAATGCTCAGTTTCACTAAAATGAGCGCGCCGGATGTGAGGGGAAGAGAGAGCAGGGCGCGAAATGTGGCAGCACCGAAGATCAGAGCTGGAAAAAAGACACTTCAGTTGGCAGGGGTTGGGGACCTCTGAGCCAAACCAGGGGCACAGATCCAGTTTGGGGGGGGGGGGTCCAGACCCCCGTGGCTATGCCACTGGCAGTAACCACTAACGCATGCTTACCTCAGCTTAAAATGGTGCGTTGCAGGGCACGTTGAAGTATCATGTGGTACTTTTGACTAGAGCTGTACCAGAAAGCATATTTTACTATTCGGTCAAATTCGAATAATGAAAACTATTATTCGGCCGAATACGAATAATGGGCCTTGATTTTTAACATAACGAATAATAAAAGAAGCAATCAAGTGCTTATTTCAGTTGGGTTTTGTACATAGAACCCAGGATTATTCGTATTTTATTTATTTGTGACTTTTATATCCCACATTATTCCAAACAAGTTTGAGTTCAATGTGGCTTAAAATAAACAATATAGGATACATAACAAAGAATAATAAGAAATAATTTGTTGTAAGAATCCAATTTTACTATACATCATCAACATACTGGTATAGCTATGGATGTTTAACATTTAGAAAATCTATTATGAATAAGAAATTGTACATGAAGCAAAGAGAAAGTTAACGGTAAATAGAGTAATAATCAATTCAGGTAATAATTAATCGTTTGAGATATGGTTGTTCTTTGTGAGGTTGTATTTGAATTTAAATCACTATTCGTCCAAATACAAATAACGTATTCGGGGCCGAATCGAATCAAATACGACTATTCAGTGTAGACTTACTTTTGACGTGTGCACGTGCTATTGGCGAGTTAAAACATAACATTTATTTTTTTTCCCGAGGGGGCGTGTCCATGATAATCAGTTAGCGAATCTACATTACCATACGCTAACTGATTAGCGCATGCGCCCTACTGCCTACAAAACAGGAGGCGGTTAGAGTTCACGCGCTAACTTTTGTTAATAGCCACATGCTAATAGTAATATTAGCATACGGCCAGAAAATGGAAAAGTGGCCATTTTTCATCCGTGGCACAAAGTGGCTTTAACGTGCGAGGGAGACTCGTGTAAGGATGTGCTAAGGCCACTTTTTGCCGCAGCTTAGTAAAAGGACCCTTAAATATGCACAGCAGGAAAATTGGATATTTTTAATGTTAGGATTTATCAAAATATTAGTGGTGATATTTAGTACCACTTATTATCAGTACTGGGCGATGATGGGGTGTTTCTCCCCCCTCTCCCTCCCAATAGTGACTGGCTCGTATACAGAAAAATTTGGACCATAAAAGTCAAGGTGGTGACCAAAATTTATGTAGAAGTAGGGCCAGATGTTATACAACCCAGGGGCGTAGCTATGGGGGGGCCACAGGGGCCTGGGCCCCCGCAAATTTCGTCCGGACCCCTGGTTTGACTGGCGGGGGTCCCTGACCCCCGCCAGCTGAAGCCTAGCTGCGTTCGCTGCCCTGCTCTTCTTTCTTCTTGCTCCTCCTGAGCGTCAGCGTGCACAGGAGGAGCAAGAAGAAAGAAGAGCAGGGGGCAGGCAACGAACGCGGCTGCGCCGGAGACCGGCGCTGAAGAAGGCTTCAGCTGGCGGGGGTTGGGGAGCCCCGCCAGCAAAGGTATTTGTTTGTGAGGGGAAGTGGCAAGGAGGCGAGGTGAGGCGGGGGGGGGGGGGGGGGGGGGCGGCGGGGCAGCACTCAAAATGTGCCCCCAACCTCGGGATCTGGCCCCCTTCCATCGTGAGGTCTGGCTACGCCAGGGGCGTATCTGCGTGGGGCCTCAGGGGCCTGGGCCCCCGCAGATTTTGCCCTGGACCCCCCTACCGCCATCAACCCTCCCCCGCTGCCGTTCTTACTTTTGCTGGCGGGGGACCCCAAACCCCCGCCAGCCGCCCCGCGGTGTTTGAAATTCATCTTCGGCCTCCATGGCCGTGCTGCTGTGATAGGCGCTGTTGAAATCCACTTCGGAGTCTGACGTCGTTGTACGTTGTACGTGCTGCGACGTCAGACTCCGAAGTGGATTTCAACAGCGCCTATCACAGCAGCACGGCCACGGAGGCCGAAGATGAATTTTAAACACCGCGGGGCGGCTGGCGGGGGTTTGGGGTCCCCCGCCGGCTGAAGAAGAAGTTTTTACGGCAGCGGCAGGTGGAAGCAGACCTCGGCTGGCGGGGGGTTGGGGTCCCCCGCCAGCAAAAGTAAGAACGGCAGCGGGGGAGGGTTGGCTGCGGGAGGGGGGTAGAGAGAGTCATTGGTGGCGGTGGGGGCTCGGCGGTGGGGGCTCGGTGGCGGCGGGGGGGGGGCTAAAATGTGCCCCCTCCCTCTGGCTCTGGCCCCCCCTACCGCCGGAGTCCAGATACGCCCCTGGGCTACGCCCCTGGTACAACCTAGCCGTCCAAGTCAGACCTCAGAAATAGCAGGTATAACTTTATACAGATAGAACTAGATTCTATATATCACATCTAAAAATCAGCATCGAAATGAAATTCACTTAGGTGTATCCAATAAAGTACATTTTAATTCAGGCATACTTTATAGAATAAGCCTAAATTTCCATGCGGTTTATAGAATATGCCGAGCGCTGCTTCACACAACTAAATTCGGTCGTGGTCATTGACACCAAGTAAATGCCCGACGCCTAAATTAGGAACGGAGCAGGTCTATTCTATAACATGCATAAAGCTTCGAAACACCCATGACCTGCCCATATCCATGTTCACCTTTCAACTATGCGACTTATATTTACACACACCATGTTACAGAATACGCTTAGCAAGTAGTGCGTGTAAATTCGAATTCATGCCAATTAGTGCTGATAATTGCTTAACGTCGAATCATCAGCGTTGATTAGCTTAACTAATTAAGTTATGCATATGGTTATGGAATATGCTTCGATTTCCATGTGGAAATCTCAAAGCGATATGCAGAATCCCGGGGATAGGGGTGAATTCTATAAATGGTACCTATGAAATCGCGCCTGAGAAACCCGCTTAAGCAGTATTCTATAAACCACACCTAACGTTCGTCACGGTTTACAGAATAACGCTTAAGCGGAAAGGTCATGCATAAATTTAGGCGCCTTAATTTGCACCAACGAAAACGTGCTGCATGTGCCAGCATTTAAATTTACGCAAGGAGCACCCATATTCTATAACTACACGAGTAACTCAAAACCACATCCCGATCTGCCCGCGACCCTTCTATATCCGCACCCTCTTTTTCAGGCCGCGTGTAAATTTTAGATGCGGATCCCATGCTTAAATTTACACGCGCAAGACCCAATTAAATCTAATTAGTGCCAATAATTGCTTGCTAAAATGCCAATTACTGGCACTAATTGGCTCATTATTCTATTAAATTGCGCACGCGAATCAGGTATGTGTCTAAATTTGCACGTACAATTTTTGGCAACTTTTATAGAATCAGGGGGATAAGGCTATGCCAACACATTTGGCGATCTTATCTGGATGGATACCTTGCTCAAAATATGCATAAATAAATATGGGTATCTTATATCTATATATTTTTCTGCAGTCACCAGACTGATGAATGTTGGTCCCATTCACCTTTGCACTAATCCCCAATACATTCTTCAGTTTTTTTGAATTGTGACTTACTGGGTTATTATACAGTTGATATAATTATCTACATTAGTGGATAACAACCTTGTCCTTGTCTCACCCGATGATCATAGAGAAACTACCTTCTACAAATGGACTAAAGAGAGCTGCTTATTGTGCAACTTGAGAAGGGAAGCCAGGGCAAGTTGGAATGAGATATAACAGGCAGAGCCTGGCCGGAAAACACTTCTGTCTCCTTGCATTAAAGAGGCAATTCAACACAGCAGTCTCAGAATCCAAGACTGGTGATATGGTGAGAACGTAGAGAGCAAAAGAACAGAAGGAGAAATTAACTTTTTAAATTAAAAGTCAGTGTTCCCCCTGGCAAAGGGGTTTAACACGCACTAACGGACCACTGGACTCTTTGCCTAGGGTACACAAGTCCTTGTGAAGCCCATCAAGGAGCCTAAGGCTGCCATGTCAGCTTCCTAATGGTGGCAGCAGGAGGTTAGAGGGCAATCAAATACATGCTGCTGAAAAATGGCAGAGAATTACAAATAAATTAACATTTATTTTCTCCTTCTACAGTGCTAATTGTTCAGCATTTTGCCTTGGACAGCAATTCAAGGTAATCTGAATTGGATTGGGTGGGAAAGCCTTAAGCACGCAAGAGAGAAAAACATCACACCAGGGAAGAAATATCTGGAGACTTGAAAATAATTAAGACAACACATGATCTAGTCACACTCTTAACAACTTCTTGACCAAGGCAGGGCCCCCGGTTTGTCATGATACCATGGAAACCGCAGCAGAATTTTCCTCTTGCTGCAGAATCACAACAAATTACCAGCCTACCTAGCTGCCCCTTAGCCTTTCATTGTCAGTCACAATTTCTTCTGACAACTGACCCTTTGCCAACCAATGCTTCTCCATGCCACTTATCCCCCCAAGTACTCCAGTGGACCTTGCGGCCTGTCCAATGTTCCCCCTGCCAGAGCAGAAAGGAAGACAGACATTATCTGAGATGGATGGGAGGAAAAGTCATAGAAGAGACTGGAATGAGACCGATCAGAATAAAGTAGAGAAAGGGAGAGGAATAAAGTGAAAGAGATAAGAACATGGAAGGAGGAGCAGCAAAGAAGAAAAGGAAACAGCAAGAGGCCAATCCAGGGAAGCTGAAGGAGAGGGAAAAGCCAGAAAAAAAAAATCAAAAAGCAAAAGGAAACAAGAGGAAGAAAAAATGGCAAAAAAAAAGGCAATTCTATAAATTCATGCCTATGAGTAGGCGCCAACCCCCGGATTCCATATAGCGCAACTAGAATTAGACGCGTACATCTAGGCATATTTTATAACTATGTGCATAGATTAATTGTTTTAACAAGCTAAGAGTAAACAGTTCTTAACAAGCAATAACGAGCAAATGGCAAAAATTTGAATTTACGCGCATAGTGCGCATGCAAAAAGGTACATGCTTAGAGGCGTGAAAATGGGAGCGCCAAAATCTACTTGCGCTGTTATAAAATATGGGCCAGTGAGCGTAAATCCATGCGCAGGGATTTACACTAGCTTTTCATTGGCGTAAATGGACATGTGTAGATTCAGTCATATTAATTATGCCTAAGCGTATTCTAAAAACCGTGCATAGATTTAGAATACACTTAGGTGTAATTACCTAGCGCGCATTAATTTTAGGAGCCATATATAAAATCGGACCCCAAATACCCATGTATGTTACAGAATACTAACACATACACGGACGGGTAAACGGCACTTACCTGCGTATGCGCTAGCCGAAATTCTATAAAATACCTAGGTATTCACTTTAGCGCATTGTGAAAGGGGGTGTTTATGCGAGTGAAACTCGGGTGGCTCTGCTGGATACACACATAACTTACAGAACACTGTAAGCTGCACACGAATGTTGTACCAGGTAGCCACGAACACTTACGCCAGCTATTGACATTGTGTTAAATCGTGCCTACATGTTTTGCACAAATGGTACCTTATTCCCATATTCTATAATGGCAGTTACCCGTATAAATGCCCTTATAGCATATCACTTTGGCGCCATATAGTAACATATAGTAAATGATGGCAGATAAAAACCTGTACGGTCCATCCAGTCTGCCCAACAAGATAAACTCATTTACATTGTATGCAATACTTTATATGTATACACCCAAGTTTGATTTGTCCTTGCCTTTCTCAGGGCACAGACCGCAGAAGTCTGCCCAGTATTGTTCTTGTACTAAGTTCTGAAGCTAACGTCGAAGCCCCTTAAATTTACACTCCAGCCCATCCCTATCTATTCAGTCACGATCATGGCGTAGACCGTAGAAATCTGCCCAGCTACCGTTTTGTTTCCCAATTACTGGCGTCGTCACCCAATCTGCGCTAAGATTCCACTGAACCATTCCTTCTAAACAGAATTCCTTTGTGTTTATCCCACGCATGTTTGAATTCCATTACCGTTTTCATCTCCACCATCTCCCGCGGGAGGGCATTCCACATATCCACCACCCTCTCCGTGAAAAAAATACTTCCTGACATTAGCCCTGAGTTTGCCCCCTTCAACCTCAATTCATGATTGTTGGTACTAATTTCGAGGTGCCCCGTTGGGTTTCCTTTACTGAACTGCCCTCAAAGTTTGAAAGAAAGAATTCCGACCCCCTTCTACCCTCTCTGTATCACTGCGGATCACCCCTTACCCTTTTCTTATCACTATGCTCCGTTTCTTCTAACTCAACCAGCTTCTAACAGAGGTTACCACCTTTAGACTAATCCCCAGGCTAAAGAATTACACTTCAGGTTTAATGCAAACCACAGAAAAATGTTTTCACATTCTTGCTGGGATGCAAGCGTTATTTCATGGAAGCTGGGATGCAATAACTTACCTTTCTTTTTAATATATTCAACGTGACTAGTCAAACCTCAAAACGTATTCACCTTTTGTCCTGTGTCTACTTCAAGTGCGGATTACTGTATACAATGCACATTATAAACTTGAAGTACAACATATGGAGGGTTAGCACAAAAGGAAATAAATGCATTTTTCAGAAGAAATCGTTTTTATGCTAATTTACTATCGTCGCTGTACCAGGCTGCAAGGAACTCTTGCACAGGACATAAAGAAACACTCTCAGTGGCTCCTATTCCATCTCAACCATCAATAGCAAGACAGTTTTCTTTTCTCCCTACCCCTTCCTCAATCTCCAATCACAACAAGATTAACTCTAATACCATATTAACCTATTTGATCACTTCACAGTACAAGTGAATAATTTGTAATTAGTGACAGGCATCTGCAGCTCCAAGATATTCCTGCCTGTGTGACTGCTTTCTGCCTTCCTTTCATCCAGCGGGACTCCTCCCCCACTGCCCTATCCCTCTCCCCTCTCCACTGATGAATGCCCTGGGCACTTCCCTTATCTGGGGTTCAGGTCACTCTGTCTGTCTATGAACTGAAAAGAGTTTACCACTCCCCTAATTAGCCTTAAAAGGTCAGCAATTTCTTTGCCTTTTCCTGTCAGATGTGGAATTCTCTAGGTAATTTCTTCAATTTTAAGACTGGCTATCCCTGGCTCCCCCACCCAATTTATTTTGGATTTGACTTCTGAGGTGGGGCAATCTCTCTCTCTGCCAGATGACTGAACCAGAAAGGTTTTAAAATTAGTTGCATGTATACTTTCATTGCGTTCTTGTCCACTTTACAATATTGTCTCTCAAAATGAACCGTTACAGATATAAATCATTTGAGAACAAATTACTTGTATTTTTTGATATTAATATGTGACGTATTTATTTATATATGTTTTTAATATTGCTAATATTTTAATGTATAGACTCCTGAGGCAGGCCATAGGGCCGAAACACAGCCGTGTCGAGTCTTTATTAATGTGTAAACACTCTCAAGACTATACAGCAGTGGCGTAGGAAGGGGGGGGGCGGTCCGCCCCTGGTGCACGCCACTGGGGGGTGTTGGCGCCTCACTGGTTCCTTGCTCTCTCTGCCCCGGAACAGGTTATTTCCTGTTCCGGGGCAAAGAGAGCAGGGAACCAGCGAGGCGCCGACACCCCCCAGCGGCGTGCACTCGGCGGATTGGCTCTCCCGCCCGCCCCTCACCGCCTTACAGGTATGTTCTCGGGGGGGGGGGGTTGCGCTCCGGAGGGGGGAGGGTGCGCCGCGCTGCATCATCGTATCCCAACTTAAATACCTGAATTCCACGACACTATAACAACACAGTCCGTACTGATCACCAAACAATCTCATCTGTTCTTGCTATCCTCTATACGGCCCCACCACATGGTCCTTCATGTGGTCCCTACCCTTCCTACCCCAACTTAACCATTATTTGTATTTGTTTTTCTCCGGAGTCTATCAACACCTCTCCGGTACCACGTAAGCCACATTGAGTCTGCAAATAGGTGGGAAAATGTGGGGTACAAATGTAACAAATAAATAAATATCATCGTTTTCCTGAGTCAGCTTCGCTGTTTCCTGAGGGTAAAAATTTTTGGCCATGAAAAGGACAATCTTAGATCAGGACTTTAAGTAACACTTGATGCAGACATGCAGTACAATGAAGCACTATGCCTACCATCCGAAATGCGTTCTGGTTGATGAAGTAAAAAAGACAGCTATAGGTCTCTGAACCTTCGATCCAATTATTATTGCAAAAAAAAAAATGTTAACATGCAGATATTTTGAATATAAAAATACCATATGGTGTAGGATTCTGTACTATCAAGAGTCCACTTAAAAAATGCAAATGAGCAAAAAGTCATTTGAATTAACTAGACTTTTGGTAAATCAGATTGTGTAGAGAAATTAGGGCAAATAACACAAGAAGGGCTGATTTAGGGGCGGAATGCCCATGAATGCCTCAAACTGAAGGAGGCACAGGCTTCTGTTAAGGCTTTAGAGTCCCCTCCTCAGTTTCCGCCCTGGGCCCCTGTGTGTCTAACACCAGCCCTGTACACAAGAAAGGGCTCTTTGGTACAGTGAAAAAAAAAAAACCCTGGCTTTTCTGATCAAGTGGATATTTGCATTAAGTAAAATAAAGCATTCTGTGAAAATTCCCTCCCACCCCCCACCCCCCGATATTTAACTGTGAACACTGACCATCACAGTTAAATATAATCCGATGTTCAGCACCGTTACGCAGCTATGGGCTGGCGCACAATATCCAGATTCATCACTGACCAATGACACTATACAGCTAGTGATGAAATTCAAGCTGCTAACCAGATAAAGGGTCCCGTTTACTAAGGCGCTAGCGTTTTTAACGTGCATACAATTAGAACGCAAGTTAACAGTGTAGGCACCTATAGGGATAGTGTAGGCGCATACATGGTTATCGTGCGTACAAGGTTAGCATGCGTTAAAATGCTAATGTGCCTATAACGCAGCCAGGGCCGCCGAGAGGGGGGGGATAGGGGGGACAAAATTCCCCGGGCCCGGCGCCGCTGCCGCAGTCTGCCCCGCCCGCCCTCCGTCGCTCCCTGGCACTGAACTTAAGCGCCTCACCTTCGAAAGCGCAGCAAGCAGCGGCAGACCACTCCTTCTTCCATGTCCCGCCCTCGCCTGACGTAAGAGTTGGGCTTACCGCCGCTCTGTAAAAGGGACCCTAAAACCAGCTGAGTGCTGACTCCACCCCCAGAACGCCCCCAAAATAGCTGGTTTTGAGGTAGGCGCCAACCGGACATTTTCAGCAGCACTAATCAGTTAAGTGTAATTGCAAATGACGGATAGACCCAACAAGACGGGTAAATCGCTTTGAATATCAACCTGCTTTATCATTTATGTTTACTACTATTCAGGGGCGTAGCCAGATCTTGGCGGGAGGTGGGGCCAGAGCCTGAGGTGGGGGGGCACTGTTTAGCCGCCTCCCCCTGCTGCCAACCCCCCTCACCACCGGAAACCCCCCCGCCACCACAACCGCAACCCCCCCCCGCCACTGCCACCCACCCACCCCCTGCCTCGCCACCGCATTGTGTACCTTGTTTGCTGGTGGGGGTCCCAAATACCCACCAGCTGGAGTCTTCTTCAGCGCTGGTCAACTCCGGCGCCTTCATGGTGTGATGATCTGTTTCTGACGCCTTACGTCCTGCACCGTGCATGTAGCCCCGTGCAGGACATAAGGCATCAGAAACAGATGATCACACCACAAAGGTGCTGGAGTCGACCGGTACTGAAAAAGACTCTTCGGCTGGCAGGGATTGAGGACCCCCGCCAGCAAACAAGGTACCTGATCCAGCGGCAGGGGATCAAATGTAGAGGGGGCCAGGGTGCAATCTGTGGGGGCCCATGCCCCCATGGCCCCACGTAGCTACGCCCCTGCTACTATTACTTACCATTTCTATAGCACTACTAGACATACACAGTGGTGTACACTAAACACGTAAGAGACAGTCCCTGCTCAACAGAGCTTACAATCTAATCGAGACAGACAAACAGAGCTGCAGAGCACTCCACTGGTCTAGATTTTAAATGGTAGCCATAAAAGTTGATTTTCGCGCTTCGGAGTATGTGCATTCTGGGCAATTTTCAATGCCTTTACTGGATCACCATCCGATTTCTGTAAACCGGATGATATGTCATAATTTTGGAGACCACATAGGTCCCTTTCAAAGTGGCGTGGCGGGGCGGTCTGCCCCGGGTGCACGCCGCTGGAGGGGTGCAGAAAGCAGCAGCATGGCTGTCGGCTCCGCTGGTTCCCTGCTCCCTCTGTCCCGGAACGGGTGGGGGGGGTCGTGCTGCACCCAGTGGGGGACAGACGGATGCCGCTGCACCGATCTGCCCCGGGTGGCAGCCGACCAAGAATCGCCACTGCCCTTTCGTTTAGATGTAGCTAACTGTCTCAAAAGCTGACCGATATCCTGGGTAATTCCTTTGTTAGGCAACAAAACAGCATCACAACAGCCAAGAATCCGTTTCTCCAAGGATCAATATGGATATTAGAATATTGTACTGTTTACAAAGTAACAGCAGAAAAGATGAACAGACCCATTCAGTCTCAGTATAGCTACTAAAATGTTTATTTATTTATAAACCCCTGGATTCTATACATAGTTCCCAATTTTGGATGCCAAAATTTCTGCACGGATCAAATCAATTAGCTAACAAGCTATTAACTAGCAATAAATTGATGTTCATGATTGCAGTTATTTGGCATGAATTAGATTTTACGCACACATCTTCCTGCATACTATAACCGAGTGTGCCTAAATCCCCTAGTATGCAATTCAAAAGAGGGCACGGCTGGGGGGGGTGTGGTAGGGGTGTTCCAAAAATGCACTGCCGTGCCCCAAATGCCAGGAGTTGGGCGTCGACATTTATACCAGGTTTCAGCTGGCATAAATATTGGGGTCCAAATTTGAGCACAGGAATGGACCCTATATTCAAAACACAGCACAGAATGCTAAGTGCCCTCGCTTGACTTTTAAATGAGATACGTAAATATTGCCTCTATCCAGCCTCATATCAGCCACTATTAAACCCCATTCAGGAAATGCTTAAGTAAGCAGGCTTTTAAATCCTTCCACAAAGCCAACTGCGATGCGATTGTTCTTAAATCTTCAGGAAGAGAATGTCACAGTTCTGGGTCAATTACAAATTAACAGCGGCAAAGGCCAACAGGCCCATTCAGTCTGCCCAGTTATTCTGTCCACATTGCAAGAGTGTGAGAGCTTGGAAGCTTTCTTCGCTTATGCAGGATACAGGTGATGGAAATGATAAAGGGGATGGGACAACTTCCCTATGAGGAAAGGCTGAAGCGTCTAGGGCTCTTCAGCTTGGAGAAGAGATGGCTGAGCGGAGATATGATAGAGGTCTATAAAATAACGAGTGGAGTAGAATGGGCTGACGTGAATCGTTTGTTTACTCTTTCCAAAAATACTAGGACTAGCGGGCATGCGATGAAGCTACAAAGTAGTAAATTTAATACGAATCGGAGAAAATGTTTCTTCACTCGGCATGTAATTAAACTCTGGAATTCGTTGCCAGAGAATAAGGTAAAGGCAGTTAGCTTAGCGGGGTTTAAAAAAGATCTGGCCGGCTTCCTAAAGGAAAAGTCCATAGACCATTATTAAATTGACTTGGGAAAATCCACTGCTTATTTCTGGGATAAGCATCATAAAATGTATTGAGCTTTTCTGGGATCTTACCAGGTACTTGTGACCTGGATTGGCCACTGTTGGAAACAGGATGCTGGGCTTGATGGACCTTTGGTCTGTCCCAGTGTGGCAATACTTATGTACTTATGAATGTAACTCACCTTGAGCTACTACGGAAAAAGGTGTGAGCTAGATCCACATAAGGGGACCCAAAAAAACTTTGCAGAGAGCCCTCAATGGAGCAGCAGCTACAAGTGGAAGCTGCTAAACTTGCCGCTTCCATGTGAAAGTGCTAGCACTTACAGACATTGAAATGCTAACGTGAGGCTGCTCTTTTTGTGCTGTGTAAATCTGCATTCGGCAGAGCCTTTTGTAAAATGCCTCTGGAATTGAGCAGGTCTTGACCTGGACATATTAATCTGCTTCACAACATTCTCCCCCGGATTCTGTATATCGGCTTGTATTCTGGATTTGCGAATGCAATTACTTTAACAAGCCAATTAGCGCCGATAATTGCCACTTAAGCAATTAGTGACACTAATTGGCATTAATTAGAATTTACACGCACAGCTTGTCAGGCATATTCTGTAATGTGGTGCGTGTAAATTCAAATATGCACTGTCAAAAAGGGGGCGTGGCCATTGTCATGGATTGGACAGAGCGTGGGCGTTCCAAAATCTATCGCAAGGTTACAGAATACACCTTCCCTGTGCCTGACTTAGGTGCTGGTATTTCCATCAAGGTTTTGGCGTATATGGACGTGCCTAGAGTTAGGCACAGGCATGGCCACTAGGCGTAGTCTATAAACCGAGCCTAAATCTAGGCACAGTTTACAAAATACACCTAGTCGTAGTAAATATTTTCGGTGCCGATGTTTCAGGCGCCATATGTAGAATCTATGTATAATTGAGCTTCACATTTGCACAATAGTTCTACTTGTGCACACACAGCAGCTCCCTGTGACTCTGGTAAAGCCACTTAACCCTCTATTGCCCCAGGTACAAAATAAGAATCTGTATAAAATATGTAAACCGCTTTAAATCGAATCCCATCCCCTTTCCCTTTTCTTTCCCATTGGTTAGGAGTTTCCTTCCCTTGTCTAGCCTTTAAATGGTTAAGACAATTTGAACCTTGTAATTTGTCAGAAAGAATCTCATGTGACTCGGCATCAAAATGTAAACATTTTACAATTTAATAATTCATGCACAGTCATTTCTGGGATGGATGGACTCAAAAGTGAGGCACAGGAAGAAAATGTGACTTTTTAGGGCCACCCAGTGCAGGTCTGATCCTAAAAACCAGTCCACTCTTCCAATATGAATAAAATACTACTTCAAGGAAAATAAATACATTTTTCCATATTATCAATGGTAGGACACTCCATACGACCCCTTCAAGATGCCTGACTTACATTATTGTTGCTAAGGTTAGTTAATAGACAAGAGTGTAGATGTTGCTTAAGAACAATGATTGCAGGCCAGCTATTGTATGTGTTCTTGGCTCCAAAATTGGCCGTGGTTTGTGATTCAGGCTGATATCCAGGTCTGCAATTGGGATGTGGGTGGGAAATTAATGAGGAGAATAAAACAAAGATTTTCTGTCTTTCTTTTATTTATGTATTTTTGTGTGCAGCACCATCCAATCAAATCTGTTCGTGCTTATGGCTGTCTTGTGGTTACTGTACAGGAAGCAAACTTTAACCTTTTTTTTTATTCAGTAAATACTTTAAATAAATCACTGCATGTTAATGCATGCTGCACGGAGTGTATTCCTTTTCAACAGCTTTACTCGTGAAAACATGTTTGTTTTAGGAGACCTGTGATCTACTGGTTTGGAAGACAAAATCCATATTGTTCTGAAACTTGTAAGAGTCCCTATCGCATTTCCTGTGGTCACGGAAACAGCTCTAATCTGATTAAGATGTAGGTCCAGACGTGATGTCCGGTGGTGAGAGACTCTGCTTTAAAAAAAAAAAAAAATGATCCTGGGGGCACAATGTCTTTTTAGAAAGTCATTTTCCTGCCCAGAGGGTCTGTACTTATTTTCAGATAGTGTTAACAAAATCATTTTCCCTTTTGAGAGTCCTGAGTTTCGTTTCTTTGATACACTGGCTTTCTTATTTTTTTAATTAAAAAGGAAGGGGGAGGGAGAGGAAGAAGTTATCAATGTAGGCTATGGTTAAAACAGGTTATTTTACTGTTAACCCCAGTTATTAGTAACTAGGTCTCACTGCATAAAATGGGACCTGTGCTAAAAGAACACAAATTAGTAGTAAAATAACACATCTTAACAGTAGCCCAGGTTGATAACTCTCCCCACCCCCCCACCCCCCACAGTGTGAAATTTCAGTCTGGTAACCAGAGTTGATATTGTGATGTCATAATGCCTCTTTGCCAGCCTCTTCGGTGATGTAACAATGGTTTGTCTCTGGTAACCAGAGCTGATATTGTGATAATACCTCATTTTACCAATACCTGAGCCAACCTCATCAGTGATGTCACAATGGCTTGATTGTCCTATAACTCACCCCCCACACACACACAGTGTGAAGAGTTTGTCTCTGATAACCAGAGCTGATATTGTGATGTCATAATGCCTCATTTCACCAATACCTGAGGCAACCTCATCAGTGATATCACAATGGCTTGATTGTCCTATACTAAGCTCATTTTTAATTCATTTAGCAGTGATTTTGATTTCTAGAGACAACTTAGTAAAAGAGCCCCATTGTTAACTACGCCCCTAAGGGGTCCATTTACTAAACTGCACCGAATAGTGGTCTGCGCTGGTGTAGACATGTGTACATGTACAGGTCCATTTTTCAGTGCACCAGCAATAAAGGCATTTTCTTATTTTGCCAAAAATGGTCGTGCAGCTAAATGAAAATTGGCGCGCATCCATTTTGGGCCTGAAACCTTACCGCCACCCATTCACTCAGCGGTAAGGTCTCATGTGTTAACCAGGCAGTAATCATCAGCGCATGTACAATGCCGATTACCGCCCGGTTAGTGCCACAAGCCGGAAAATAAAATATATTTTCCGGTGCTCCTAAAAAATGAAATTACTGCCCAGGCCACGCAGTAGATGGGCATTGGCGCCTATACAGCTTAGTAAAAGGGCCCCTAAGCGATATAATTGATAAGAACTAAGTCAGTGATTCTCAAGCCTGTCCATGGGGCACACCCAGCAAGTAGGGTTCAGGAAATCCACAATGAATATTCATGATATAGATTTTAATGACAAGGAGGCAGTGCATGGAAATCTATCTTATGCATATTCATTGTGGGTATCCCAAAACCTGACTGGCTGAATTTTCTCTGAGGACTGGGTTAAGAAACACTGACCTAGGAGATCAAAGTGCTATATAAGAAAAATTACAATTTAAGGTCCCTATCCTGAACACCTTATAAGACTGAACGTTTGGACGCAGAGTTGATCGAGGTCACAGAGGAAGCGTTATGAAACAATCTTTTTTTTTTTTTAATTAATTTATTTTATTTTCAGCACTTCATATACTGCAAGTGATCCCTGAGGCGACTATGAGATTTACAATTTCTATTACAGGTATCTTGCACTGTCCCTAAAGGTCTCACAATCCAAGTTATATGGAGGAGTGACGTCTAAATCCAATTATGGATGTTTTGCGCAAAACGTCCAAAATCTAAATAGGAAACAAGGTCATTTTCAAAAAAGAAAAACGTCTATCTTTTTTTTCAAAAATATTGCGTTGAACAAGGTTTTGTGATTTGCATGTTTTGTTTTTTGGTCCATTTTCAAAAACAAAACGAATGGGCGCAAAATGTAGAGACTCATGCCATTGGGGCATAGGAGGCGCCAGCATTTTTAGTAGACTGGTCCCCCAGACATTCCAGGAGAGCAATGGGGCACCCTAGGGTGCACTGCAGTGGACTTCATAAAATGCTCCCAGGTACACATCTCACCTTTGCTCCCTTTTCTTGTCCCCTGAGCCCTCTAAAACCCACCCAAAGCCCAGTGTACACCACTACAATAGCCCTTATGGGTGAAGGGGGCACCTATATGTGGGTACAGTAGGGTTTTGGTGGATTTGGGAGGGGTCACAGTTTCCACCACAAGTGTGACAGGTAGAGGGAGATAGGGACTTGGATCCCCCACTCCATAATGCACTGCACTGACCGCTATACTACTCCAGGGACCTGCATGAGGCTCTAATAGGCCTGAGTTTAACATCTGCAGCTGTCATAGTGGCTGGTAAGTCATATTTTTATTCACATTTTGGGGGGGGGGGGTGGGGGTGGAAAGGAGTCAGTGACCACTGGAATGGTATTGGGGGGGGTCACCCCTGATTCCCTCCAGTGGTCATCTGGTCATTTAGGGCACCTTTTTATGCCTTAGTCTTTCTGAAAACAGGTCTAAACCAAAACATCTTGGTTTTAGTCCTGGAAGTTTTTGTTTTGTTCTATTATGGCTGTAACATGTCCAAGTGTTAGGCACACCCTAATCCCACCACTGAAACACCCCCAACACGCCCCCTTGAGATTTGTGATGCACTTCTGACGGACTTCATAGAAAAAATCATCTAAAAATAGGTTTCGAAAAGACCTATTTGGACGTTTTTTGTGAGAAAAACATCCCAATGCTGCTTTATGCCACTTTTTAGATGTTTTTCTCTTTCGAAAATGAGCCTCGTATTATACTTGGGGCAAAGGAGGGCTAAGAGATTCGCCCAGGGCCACAGGAAGCCGCAGGTCGCACCTCTAACTGTTCCAATCAGACTGAGCTGAAATTCTGCATTTTGAACAGGCTTTTCCTCCCACCGCATCACCTTCTTACTCTGATTTGCTTGCTAATTCCTTGTTGTCAATTAGCTGCTTTCTATTGTGTTAGCAGGTTTATGATGTGTGTAGTTGAGCTGCCAGTCTTCAGCGAAGCTCAACAGACAGCTGAAGAAATGAAGAGCGTCAGCAGTGAGAAGGCAAAGAATCTGATTCAACTCCCACAGAGACTCTGCTCAGAACGGGCTGGAAATAAATTTGGTATTTCCCTAATTTTTGTTTTTGGTACAGCATTTGGGGGCAACTAAAAAGGGCTTAAGATGGGACACGATGAGGCATCCTGTGATAAAATCTCAATGTGTATGTGCACACCACAAGCTAAATCCTGAATTTTTCTCGAAGGGGGCGCACCTGGGAGGCAGAGTGTGGGCATGACAGTGGAAATCAATTAGCACAGACACATTACCGCAAGCTGATTAGCGCAGGACAGTGGTGTTCCTTGGTCAGCTGCTACCCGGGGTAGATCACTGCTGTGCACCCCCCTGGATGCAGCACTGCCCCCCCCCCCCCAGATGCAGCGTTGTCATCATCGCCCCCACCATCCCCGGGTGCAGCTTCGTCTTCCCCCTAGCACATCACCTCAAAACAACCCCCCCCCCCTCCCTTGGGTGCATTGCTCTTACCTGCCGGGGTGCTGGGAGCATGCACGCAGCTGTCGGCTCCACTGGTTCCCTGCTCCCTTTGCCCCAGAACAGGAAGTGACATCAGAGGGAACCAGGGGTGTAGCCAGACCGGTGGGAGGGGGGCCAGAGCCCAAGGTGGGGGGGCACTGTTTAGCCGCCGACCCCCCCCCCCCCCGCCACTTTGGACCGCTGCTGCCACCACAAAAACCCTCCCCCATCACCGCCAGGTACCTTGTTTGCTGGCGGGGGTCCCCAACCCCCACCAGCCGAAGAGTCTTCAGTGCCGGTCGCTTCTGGCGCCTTCGCTGCGTGATGATCTGTTTCAAACTCCTGACGTCCTGCACCGTGCACATCTTGTATGTAGCCCCGATGCGGTGGTGGGGTGGGGTCAAATGTAGAGGGGGCCAGGGCTTAATCTGTGGGGTCCCTGGAGGGAACAGGGAACTGGCAAAGCTGACAGCCACGCGGCTGCTCTCTGCACCCCCCCTACAAGCATGCACCCGAGGCGGACCACCTCCACCGCCCCACCCTCGGTATGCCACTGACGCAGGATTAGCCTACAGAATGGCCAGTAATTGGTAAAATGGAAACTGAGGGGTCTTTTTAATAAGCTGTGGGAAAAGGAGCCCTGTGGTAGCGGCAGGGGCCAATTTTCCCACACACCACGACCCTTTTTTCCACAGCCGGTCAAAGCCTCCTCCCCCCCCCCCCAAAAAAAATGGCCACGTGGTGCGAGAACTCGTACCGTGTGGCCATGCGGCGGGGAACCCTTACCGCCACCCACTGAGGTGGCGATAAGGGCTCCTGCGCTAACCCAGCAATAACCGGGCAGCATGCAGCTGAGTTACTGCCGCGCAAGCCATTTCTGGGGGTTTTCTTTTTCCCCCAGAAATGGCGCACACTCGGGGCAGGACTACCACCATTGGCCGCGTTGGGCCGGCGGTAGTCCTGGAAGCCCGAGCGGTAAGCCTGTGTTGGGCTTACCCTTGCTCTGTAAAAGGGCCCCTCAGCTATTTTCCAGCTGTGGTAAAAATGACCTCAGAATGCAGAAAAGCCCAGCGTAAGGGAACACTAAGCCCACATTTTACCGCAGCTCAGTAAAAATGGACCCCTTGAAGTTTTCCTATCTATATGGTATAAATATAGCAAGAGGGAATGGATAATACCACAATAAAACAGATGGAAAATCCCATGATTTAGATTCATTTCTTGTGTTTTTATTTGCTCACCCTGAATTTACTGTGATTTTTACCTTGGTGGTGGCTACACTTTCTGCAACACTTTATTGATTCTAAACTTTGCATATTCAAATGGGCTTTATTCAAGAATGAGCTCAGCATCTTTGCATTTTATAAACTTGCATAAGAATTTCTGTAAGAGACTCCTTTCAACTGGGAACAAGCAAGCCAGGAATCCAATAATCCTTATTCCTCTCAACCTGCCATGACTGCATCACAATGGGTCTCCAGGATTTTGGCAAATTTTTCACCGGCATAACTAACGGGTGAACTGAAAGCACGTCGGAGCTGGCAGAGAGCTCAGTCATGTGCTCTAAGTGCAGGCAGAGATGTCTTAATATGGAATTCAACTCTACCGCTGCTTCTAACCCCTTAGGCAATTCTAGTGCTTTTCGTTTCCCCTTGAATGCTAATACGATTAGGGGAGACGACAATGTTCCTTCAGCCTGATTTACAAGCGATTTCCACCCCATTTTGTGCCCACGGGGAAAATATTTTTTTTTTTATAAATCAGGCTGCGTGTATGTCAAATCCAGGCCTTTGTTCAGCCAGCAGCATACACTGAACACACGGAAATCTGAGAATACATGCCTAGACATCGCATCACTTCTAGTAATGTACCTACTGAAATTACCTTTATTTCATTTTTTTTTTATCCCTTGGCAGTCTCAGTCCGTTGCTCCCCAAGGTATAGAGCCACATCTTTAAAATAACCATTAGGAACGGACACAAATCTTCAAGACAAGGCAAGGATCCAACCGGCAAGACAGTTGCATTACCCTTGTGCCACCTGAGCAATAGCCCTCAAAGAGAGGTGAATATGCCCAGAGGAGACGCAGAGCGATTCAGACTTCTTCGAAATAGGGTCGCTGCTCCTGCTGTGGTTATCATAAATGGCAATTCTAGAAGGTCTCAGAAGGAGTGGCCTAGTGGTGCGGGTGGTGGACTTTGGTCCTGGGGAACTGAGGAACTGAGTTCGAGTCCCACTTCAGGAACAGGCAGCTCCTTGTGACTCTGGGCAAGTCACTTAACCCTCCATTGCCCAATGTAAGCCGCACTGAGACTGCCATGAGTGGGAAAGCGCGGGGTACAAATGTAACAAAAATAAAATAGATACTATTGGAGATTCTACATGGAATGTTGCTACTTTTGGAGATTCTACATGGAATGTTGCTACTATTGGAGATTCTACATGGAATGTTGCTATTCCACTAGCAACATTCCATGTAGAAGGCTGCGCAGGCTTCTGTTTCTGTGAGTCTGACGTCCTGCACGTACGTGCAGGACGTCAGACTCACAGAAGCAGAAGCCTGCGCGGCCACATTGGTGGAATAGCAACATTCCATGTAGAATCTCCAATAGTAGCAACAGTGGAGGAGTGGCCTAGTGGTGCGGGTGGTGGACTTTGGTCCTGAGGAACTGAGTTCGATTCCCACTTCAGGCACAGGCAGCTCCTTGTGACTCTGGGCAAGTCACTTAACCCTCCATTGCCCCACGTAAGCCGCATTGAGCCTGCCATGAGTGGGAAAGCGCGGGATACAAATGTAACAAAAAAAAAACTATCAAATAACAATTAATACTCTGATAATAAACTGCAAATCAAGCACTTATTTCAAGTATTTATTTGTATTGTAAGCCACATTGAGCCTGCAAAGAGGTGGGAAAATGTGGGATACAAATGCAATAAATAAATATATATATATATATATATATATATATATATAAATAAAAAATAGCCTCATAAGCCCAGGGTACCTTTAAAGTAGGACACCAACTGTATTGTATACATACTTAGAGGGGCATAATTGAACGAAAACGCCTATCTCCATGGGCGTTTATCTCCGAGAACGGGTCCGTGAAGGGGTGGACTGAACCGTATTTTGGGAAAAAATAGACGCCCATGTTTTATTCAACAATGTGTGAGCTGGGCGTTTTTGTTTTTCAGCGATAATGGAAAATGAAAGCGCCCAGCTCAAAAACGAATAAATCCAAGACATTTATTCGTGGGAGGGGCCAGGATTCGTAGTGCACTGGTCCCCCTCACATGCCAGGACATCAACCGGGCACCCTAGGGGGCACTTTAACAAAACCAAAAAAACAGGTAAAAGAGCTCCCAGGTGCATAGCACCCTTCCCTTGTGTGTTGAGCCCCCCAAATCCCCCTCAAAACCCACTGTCCACAAGTCTACACCATTACTATAGCCCTAAGGGGTGAAGGGGGGCACCTACAAGTGGGTACAGTGGGTTTGGGGGGGGGTTGGACGACTAATAAGCATTAAGCAGCACAATTGTAACAGGTAGGGGGGATGGGCCTGGGTCCACCTGCCTGAAGTCCACTGCACCCCCTAACAACTCCTCCAGTGAGCTGCATACTGCTGCCAGGGAGGTGGGTATGACATTTGAGGGTGAAAATAAAAAGTTGTGAAACATCATTTTTTTGTGGTGGGAGGGGGTTAGTGACCACTGGGGGAGTCAGGGGAGGTCATCCCCGATTCCCTCCAGTGGTCATCTGGTCATTTAGGGCACTTTTTGGGGCCTTATTCGTGAAAAAACAGGGTCCAGGAAAAGTGTCCTAAATTCTAGCTAAAAACGCATACTTTTTTCCCATTATCGGTGAAATGCGCCCATCTTTGTTCGGCAGATAACCATGCCCCAGTTCCGCCTTCACCACACCTCTGACACACCCCCATCAACTTTGTCCGCATCCGCGACGGAGTGCAGTTGAAAACGTCCAAAAATCGGCTTTCGATTATACCGCTTTATTCGTTTTTGTGAGATAAACGTCCATCTCCCGATTTGGGTCGCAATATAGGCGTTTTTCTTTTTCAATTGTAAGCAGGATAGTAACATAGTAGATGACGGCAGAAAAAGACCTGCATGGTCCATCCAGTCTGCCCAACAAGATCATAGGCTCCTCCTTCATCCAAAAACCACTACAGAGTAAAAAAACTTCCAAGAATCTCAAATAATGGAAGAAAATGTAATTTAAGTACTTAAAAAGCAATAATCCGTTCCAATCAAAGATGGAAAAATATCTTTTTAATACTAGGATATTAAAGGTATCACAGAACATACACTGGAAACTATTTCCACTTCAACTTCTAGGAAGGTATTTTAATCCTGGATTAAAGTTGGTAAATTTCCGTCTATATAGTACCTTCAAAGTCTCTATAGTACTTAGCTTTAGTCACAGGTGAACAATCCAGCATGTTGCTCGTTGAATCAATATTACTTCCAATAAGTGAAAAATCGCCAGAACCTACTCGTCTTTTAATCCTATTTGATCCCCAAACCGGATCTCTCGACAGTAAAGGGACCCATCTGTTTCGCTGCTGCTTCAGGAGAAAATCCAAAACCAGTATTCTCAATCCTTGCGAACCTATAATTCTATAAGGTACCAATTGTACTATAATCTGTACAGAGTACTAGCACTCATCCGAGAGACTGGCACCCTTAGGGATCTTTTACTAAGCCGTGGTAGGGTTTTTAGCTCATGGTAGAAATCAGTTATCGCCAGCTGATTTCTACCGTAAGCTAAAAACGTTACCGTGGCTTAGTAAAAGGCCCTCTTAATTGGCAAATAGGTATGTAAGTTCTACGCACTATTCTGTAAACATGCCACATGTCGCTTGGAATGCAACTGCAAGTAGGCCATTCCTGTAGGTAGAGCATGAGCGTCTCATGAGTATTGCGCTTAGTGACGCATGTAATTTATAGAATACTAGTAAAAAAGCCCGTTTCTGAATGAAATGAAATGGACGCTAGCAAGGTAATCACCTTCTGCCATTAATGTTTTTAAGGGAAGTTCCAGCATCCCCCCTCCCTCCCAATTCCAGGGTCCCCCCCTCTCTCCCAGTTCCAGGGTCCCCCCTCCCTTCTTCCCAATTCCAGGGTCATCGCCCCTCCCTCCCTTCCTTTCAGTTCCAGGTCCCCTCTCTCCGAATTTTAAAAGTCATCCTGACTTACTTCGTCGGGGTTACAGTGGCCAGCAGCAGCGGTAAAAAGTGTGCAGGCTTGGCACTTACTTCAGTTTTCCCTTCTCTGTCTCTTAGCTCTGGTCCCGCCCTCATTTCCTGTTTCCGCAAGGGCAGGACCAGAGCTGAGAGACAGAGAAGGGAAAACTGAAGTAAGTGCCGAGCCTGCACGCTTTTTACCGCGCGAGGTAAGTCAGGATGACTTTTAAAATTCGGAGAGAGGGGGCCTGGAACTGGAAGGGAGGGAGGGAGGGACGATGACCCTGGAACTGGGAGGGAGGGGGGACCCTGGAATTGGGAGGGGGGATGCTGGAACTGGGAGGGAGGGGGGACGGATGACGACCCTGGAACTCGGAGGAAGGAAACAAACTTCCGATGGGTGAATATTATATGCAGCCTTCCCTTCCCTCCGAGGGTGGGGCACTGAGAGCGAGTGCGAGGCCTGTGGTTGGTCCCTTCTCCTTCTGACGTCGCGTTTCTTTCCCTGGCAACTATACAGAGTTCCCTCGAGGGTGGGGCGATTACGAACCCTATGAACACTCCACGGCTTCACTGCCACACTGCCACGGAGTCAGCTTCAGAACGTTGGCGGTGCGAATTGTTATATTAGATTATGGGTTGCATGCATTGTAAAACACATATAAGTCCAGCATCTTTACACCTAGATAATACTAGTGCAAAGCAGCCTCAGCATGCCGATATCTAGACACAAGCGCTTACGCCATGTCCATGGCAGGTGTAAAGTTGAATACAGCCACTCAAAAGTGGAGGAACGCTCAATCCCTACGAGCGTGGTCAAAGAAAGTCCAAAGAGTAGGGTAGGCTGTCTTTAAAAAAAAAACAACCACCAAGGGAAATGCTTATTCAAAATTGAATTGTTTGATGATTTTTAATAAAGATCATATATGCATACATGCACAAAACCTGAGCATATGTAAGGGGGCCTGTGGCAAAAGTGGCTCAGCTCAGGGACACTGCCATCAGCTATCAATCTTGGAAAGAATTCTGTCTGCTGGAGGAAGAGGTCTACAGCTGGTGCGGCTTGGGGATCCCTCTCCGCAATCCCCAAGGTCTAGCCTTGCATTAAATAATAAGCAATGTAAAAAAAAACTTTATAATCAATTCCATAAAATAAGGAAAAATATACTGCTCATTATTTAATGCAATTTAATACTTTTACGGTCTGTCTATATCTCTGAATTTTTGTAGCTTGGGGATCCCAATCAAACACAGAAAGGCACATATTTTGGGTGAGTCTAAGCCCAAAGTGGGAGAGAGAAGCAAAGAGTGAACGTGCCAGGGTTTCAAATATGCCATCTCAAATACCATTATCCAATCCAAGTATCCAATCTTTAAAGTGGCGCAACAAACAGGCCTGGTTATATATATTTTTTAAACCTGGTAACCCAAATCCACCTTGGTACCAATTTTCCATAGAAATGTTCCAATATCATTTTTGCCTCCCCCACTCCCCAGCACAACCAGTCCAGTACCCTAAATAGGGCTTTCAAGTCTTTGCTCAACAAACGAATAAGCACAGTTTGGCAAACATACGACCATTTGGGAAACGGTAGGATGCTAAAGAGAAAGATACGGTCACTAAGAAATAGCCGTAAAGACCATCATTTCTCAAGTTGTTATTTGGTGGTTGCTAAACATTTCAGCATATTTCGATCATTAAGGTGACTAGCATTGCACGGTACCTGAATACCCAAATATCTAAATGAATCTGAGACCCATTGAAAAAGAAAGAAACCCACTCACAGAGACCCTCTGCAGCAGCTAAAACTTCAGATTTGGGTAAAATTAATTTAAAACCGGAAAAATCACTGAATTCCTGAAAAGTCTCTATGAGAGCAGAGAGCGACTCAGCAGAATGTGTTACGTGGACCAAAACACCATCGGCAAAAGCTGCCACTTTAAAAGTCTAGTCTACCAAGGTGAGATATCAGGATTATTTTGAATATCGTGAATCAAATGGTCTAGGGTCAGAACAAACAAAAACAGAAAAGGGGCACCCTGTTGTGTGCCTTTCTGAATGGGAAAATAATCAATATACATCCCATTGATGCAAATTCGTTCTCTCAGATCTTGGTAAAGGTCACGAACAGCTCAAGTAAAAAAAAAATAAATAAAAATTTCCAACTCCATACTTTTCTCCAAGACATCAACCAAAAATGTCCAACAACCCTATCAAAGCCTTTTCGGCATCAAAGCCTAATCAGTAGGGAGGGAATTTAACACAACTGGCCACTTCCAGAGACACCAGAATTCTGCAGACATTTTTCACCGTGTGTCTTCTGTTGAAAAAAATCCTGCTTGTTGTTCAGAGATAATATGAAGTAATAATTGAGCCAGTCTATTTGCCAAAACCTTGGCGAACAATTTTACATCAAAAATTCATCAAACAGATAGGGTGATATGATTCTGGTAAAATGACATTTTTGCCTGGTTTCTAGAGAATCACAATCTGAGCCAATTTGAGAGTATAAGGCATACTGTCAGTGTGAATTACTTCAGCAAACATGTTTCTGAGTGGGCCTACTCTCTGATCTTTCAAAAGTTAATAAAATTCCCCATGATAGCCGTCCGGCCCCAGGCTTCTGGAATTACCCAAACCACCTCATCTACAGTAATAGGAGTATTCAGTGGCACCTTGTGCCCATCCATCAACTGAGGCAAAGACCTATCAGAGAGGTATATTTATTACATCTTTAGGTGTAAAATAGGAGACATAGAAATCTTTGAAAATATTGCAAATAGCCTGGTCAGAATGTACAGTGTCTCTCTGAGGGGCATAATCAAACTGGGACACCCATCTCTAAGGGCACCCATCTCTAAGGATGGCCCCGTAAAGGGGCAGGGCAACCCGTATTATCAAAACAAGATGGACGTCCATCTTCCATTTTGATAATACGGTCGGGGACGCCCAAATCTCAACATTTAGGTCGACTTTAGAGATGGTCAACATAAATGTTGAGATCGCCGACCTTAGAGATGGGCGACCTCGGTTTTCGTCGATAATGGAAACCGAGGACGGCCATCTCAAAAATGACCAAATCCAAGTCATTTGGTCGTGGGAGGAGTTAGCAGTCATAGTGCACTTATCCCCTCTCACATGCCAGGACACCAACCGGGCACCCTAGGGGGCACTGCAGTGGGCTTCAAAAATTGCTCCCAGGTGCTGAGCCCCCCAAAAACCCCAAAACCCTCCCCAAAACCCACTCCCCACAACTGTACACCACTACAATAGCCCTTAGAGATAAAGGGGGGGCATCTAGATGTGGGTACAGTGGGTTTGTTGGGGGTTTTGGAGGGCTCCCATTTACCACCACAAGTGTAAGAGTTGGAGGGGATGGGCCTGGGTCCGCCTGCCTGAAGTATACTGCACCCACTACAACTGCTCCAGGGACCTGTATACTGCTGAGATGGACCTGAGTATGGCATTTGAGGCTGGCATAGAGGCTGGCATAAAAGTAGTTTTAAAGTTTTTTTTATGGTGGGAGGGGGTTAGTGACCACTGGGGGAGTAAGGGGAGGTGATCCCCGATTCCCTTTGGTGGTCATCTGGTCAGTTCGGACACCTTTTTGAGGCTTGGACGTGAAAATAAAACGACCAAGTAAAGTCGGCCAAATGCTCGTCAGGGATGTCCTTCTTTTTTCCATTATCGGCCGAAGACGCCCATCTCTTAACCACGCCCCATCCTGCCTTCGGTACACTGCTGACATGCCCCCTTGAACTTTGGTCATCCTTGCCAAGGTCGTCCTTGCGACGGAAAGCAGTTGAGGATGCCCAAAATTGTCTTTGGATTATGCCGATTTGGGCGCCCTTAGGAAAAGGACGCCCATCTCCCGATTTGTGTCGGAAGATGGGCGCCCTTCTCCTTTGAAAAAAAAGCTGGTCTGTGAGTTTCTGAGAGTGGTTACCTTCTGGGACCTCTCCCATTGCTTGGTGAGTCTAGTCAACAATGAGCCACTCTTACTCCCATATCTAAATAAACAATACTTACAGTAAAACTCTGCATCCGCTGATGTATAAGCTAGTTCAGTTCTAGTTGAATCGCCATCAATTGAGCTTTGGCATGAGTTGTTGGGTGTCGGCCATAGCTTTTCTGATCTAAGCATAATTGTTTCTCTAGACAGAGGAGATCCTGGTCCCTAGTGGGCCAATGATCAGAAGCAAACAAAGGCACTAGAGGCTGTTAGCGCCATACTAGCGCCTGCATTTGCTACCGCCACATGATCAGGGTCGCCGAGCATGTGAAACAACGCGCTTGTGGGCTCTGAATGCAACTAGTATGCAAATGCATGCAAAGCAGGGCTAAACCTATTCATCCCCAATGATCAGCAACCAGCACGCCAAAGATTGGCTCACTGGCCGCGGCAAACCCTACGCTAGCTCTGAGCTGGCGTTAGGGTTTGCAGATCATTGGGAAGGAATGGTGAGCCCTGTCAAGGATACACTTGCATGCAGGCAGTCCCCCTGCAGAAACCCCGACCAGACCCCCCCCCCCAGCAACAGGGGGCTGGAGGTCCTGCTGCTAGACCACCAGGTGGGGGGGATTGGCCAGCAGCCCACTGGGCCACCAGGGACATCTGAGGGATGTTGGGGGGGGGGTTACGGGAGGGGGGCTGGAGGTTCACCGGATCTCCATCCCCCCCTGAGCCTGTATTTGGGGAGTCAGGGGGACCGGAGGGTGGGATAACCCATAAAATTCTACTTCTGGTATATAAATCTCATGACTTCCCTCCCCACCCTTGTTTACCTCAATAATCAGCTCATTTCCTAAACTCCGTTCCGTTGCCTCTGCTCCGCTGACAATAATCTCTTTATCCTCCTCTACCTCAACATCTCCCGCGACTCCTCTTTCAGGTATATTGGCCCTAAAGTATGGAATGGACTGCCCGTTAACCTCAGGAACCAACCATCACTTTCAGCTTTCAAACAGAGCTTAAAAATTAATCTGTTCTCTTCAGCTTTTCCTCAGTTCCACTGTTCTCTCCAATCCTACCCCATGCGTTCTTCTACTCTCTCCTGCCTTTTAGCTTTAACATTATAAATCGCCAAGACGCCTATGTGCATCCTTTGTCAGTATATCAAATGCAATAAATAAATAAATAAATAACAAAATATAAGAAACCGATTGACAAAGAAGCAGGAACATACAATACACTATATTAAAACTAGAAAATTCATCCTTGTTGCATTTATGCCTAGAAAACAAGTACGTCTTCAACTGCTTTTCGAAACACAACATAACAAGGAATTATTGTTCAAGGAAAAAAATGCAAAATGTTTACAGATTTGAAAAGGAAACAGGTTTCTGAATACAGTCTTAGACCTTTTACTGTAGGGAAAATTAAAAGGTGACAGTCCAAAATACATTGGGTGCGACCCAAAGAAGGCATTCCTAAAGAACTGGATAAAATCTCTTAAGAACATCCTTCTAAAACGTTAAAGATCAAACAGAAGGTTTGAAGAGACGACTAGACGAATTTCATATTTAATATAAAAAGTTTACTCATTTGTTTAGTTTACAAACTGATTACCATCAATAGGGGTAGTCAGGAAGCATTTCTGTACTCAAAGCACATCTACACACACAAGCAATATACAGCAAGCTTAAGGCAAATCAAAAATGCTATAGACAGACAAAGAAAAATTCAAAATGCTTACTAATTTCTTTGTTCCACTCTCCTTATAATCTTCTCCTGATATCACGTGCATGCTGTATGCAGGCAGGCTGTAACATACCATAAATCCTTAATGTATGGCAGAACATATGCTGCATCTGGTTCCCATTATTCCACAGACTTTCTGGAGCCTGCCTTTGGCTGATGTGGGCCTCATGTCTCAGGAGATTTAGTTTAGTGTTGAAACAGCTTGTTCTGCATGATCTTTGAAGCTTTCCACTTCTATTCTTTTATGCTTTTATTCAACATTTTTATGCTTTTATTCAACATCCTCCCTTTGAGGACTGATATTCCAGGCCTCAACACATCTGTTTCAGCTCCAGTCTGTTTCCTTACCTCCCTTCTAAATCTCCTCCCCCTTGTTATTTATGATATGCTGTGCCTGCAAGCTCTGCCTTCTCATCATATTTATACATCTTTCAATATTTCTGCTGACATATTAAAGTTCTATTCATTCTTGATTTCAGTTACCATTATCATTTTAAAAGCATCCTGGCACATCTTTGCAAACATGCTAATACATGTTGCATTAAACAGATTCAATTGTACTAGGGTACAAAATTTATATCTCTTGAGGTATATAATTTATAGGACAGTGAGCTTCATCACAGGGGAATACACTGTCATTCATTCTTACTTTTCATTAGCTGACGTGGCATTAAAAATTACACAAATTAAAAGCATAACATTCATTGAATCAGTTGTTACAACATTCTGCGTGTAAGTGCACTTTATCGGGGGAATGTGTTCAGTTGTCATACTATTAATCAGACACCAACATGATGTCTGTGGGTACTTGTCCATAAGCAAGGCTTGCTTATAAATAGTCTCATTTGTCCAATGAAGGTTTTCATCATCTCTTACACAGGTATTATTGGGATCACAGTCATGGTGCCCACTCAATTTTATCATTGTAGTCCCATACATCATAGCTGGCAAGGACAAGGATGTGGGCACATATGATACAATCAGTCAAATTCAACAGGTTTTAAATTAATAAGGGCTTCCACTGAAGTTGTACCATAAAAAAAAAAGAGTCACATGATCATCTTTTTCATCTTAAATATCAAAGGAGCTGCCGTACTCTGAATTGAAGTTTTTTTTTAATTAAGTCAGATGAAATACCAGAATACTGAGAAATAAGTTTCATAAAAGCATCATCAAATTAGTCGGAGTTGTTTAAGTAGCCGTTTCCCAAAACGAACTGGGTTGACGCCTATGCTCTGCGTTGGCCAAAGCTAAGGCGTTCCATTTTTCCAGCAAAAGTTCCTGAAATTTCATATCGCTATACAAAAATTGTGGAAATATTCCACGAAAACTGGCCTGGCTCAGTGAATTTTAAGATGTCCAGCAAATCAAAGCATGGGTCAGATACAGTGTAGGGACCTATCCCTGTAGACTGAACATCTGAAAACAAAGATCTTGAAACCAAAAGATAGTGATACGAGATTGGATAGCATGGACACTGGATATGTAAAATCTTGATTCATTACTACTACTACTACTATTTAGCATTTCTATAGCACTACAAGGCGTACGCAGTGCTGCACAAACATAGAAGAAAGACAGTCCCTGCTCAAAGAGCTTACAATCTAATAGACAAAAAAAATAAAGTAAGCAAATCAAATCAATTAATGTGTACAGGAAGGAGGAGAGGAGGGTAGGTGGAGGCGAGTGGTTACGAGTCAAAAGCAATGTTAAAGAGGTGGGCTTTCAGTCTAGATTTAAAGGTGGCCAAGGATGGGACAAGACGTAGGGGCTCAGGAAGTTTATTCCAGGCGTAGGGTGCAGCGAGACAGAAGGCGCAAAGTCTGGAGTTGGCAGTAGTGGAGAAGGGAACAGATAAGAAGGATTTATCCATGGAGCGGAGTGCACGGGAAGGGGTGTAGGGAAGGACGAGTGTGGAGAGATACTGGGGAGCAGCAGAGTGAGTACATTTATAGGTTAGTAGAAGAAGTTTGAACAGGATGCGAAAACGGATAGGGAGCCAGTGAAGCAACTTGAGGAGAGGGGTAGTATGAGTAAAGCGACCCTGGCGGAAGACAAGACGGGCAGCAGAGTTTTGAACCGATTGGAGAGGGGAGAGGTGACTAAGTGGGATTCATAAGGCGCAACACCTTCCAGATTTGGCACTGCTGCTTGAACTTTATAATGTTCAAATTTGCTGTAGTTTTCTTCAAGAGGTTATTCCAGCAAGAATAGAATAACTTATATGGTGGATTACTGATGTTACAAGTTGAATTCATTTCATAAATCTCTCATTTAAGACCTCAAGGCTTAAAAAAGAATATATGGGCGTCTCTAGTGTTTCATGCACGCTTAAAAAAACGCTAGCACACCTTTGTAAAAGGGGTCCTTATAGAATTACCATACCACTTTACCTTAGAATTACCTCCAATATGTCTGCTTCAGAAGATCAGGGATTGGCAACCTGAGGCTCATGGGCCGAATGCAGTCCACCATTAAATTTTATGAGGCCCCTGAGACCATGGGAAGTATATACAGAAGACATCATTAACCAGAGTTTTGGTGATTTAAAATACTGTGGAGCCCTTTTACTGAGCCGTGAAGGAACATACGCGCATCCTACATGCGTCAATTTTGAACTACCACCCGGCTACCACTTGGCCCGGGCGGTAATTTCATTTTTGACACGCGTCTGCTACGTGCGCCGGAAAATATTTTTTTATTTTCCGTTGCGCGGCGCTAAGTGGGCGGTAATCAGCATTGTATGTGCACTGACAATTACTGCCCGGTTAATGCGTCAGACCTTACCGCTAGGTCAATGGGTGGCGGTAAGGTCTCAGGCCTGAAATGGACACGTGCCAATTTTCATTTTGCCGCACTTACATTCTCGGCAAAGAAAAGGCCCAATACATGCATCTACACCAACAAAGGCCATTTTTCGGCGCATCTTAGTAAAAGGATCCCTGTATTTTATAAATATTTTCAGAATATCCACTCTAGCAGTTTGTTTCCATCATTTTTAAAGTTTTACTTATTTATTGATCACAGGTGGTCTGTGGTGCTCTGTTCATTTTCAGTTTTAACATTATGTAATATTGCGTCCCGCTAGGGCATAGTACTGTTCATGTGACCCTCTCAGGTCCGCTGAGGGGAGGGAGGGGGGCAAAATTCCCCGGGGCTGGGGTCTCTCTCCAGTGCTACTCTTCGCTCACTTCTAACGCCGTGTCAAGCAGCTGCTTTTCCCCCTCAGGCGCACGTTTGGTTTTGAAACCGAGCATGCGCGACGAGAGAAAAAAGCAGCTGAAGGGGCAGGGCAGGCATGGAGTGAAGAGCAGCGCTGGAGTCTTCTGCTGGCGGGGCCTCGGGAACCCCGCCAGCCCCAAGGTACCTCAGTTGTGGCAGCGGTGATCCTGGGGGGGACGGGGCAGGAGCGGTGACGATCCGGGGGGCAGTGGCTGTGGAAGCGGTCCTGCCCCGGGCCCGGCTCAGTCTCTCGGCGACCCCGGACCGCCTGTATATAAAGATAAGTAGATTAAACACACTGTATATCACACTAGTCATATGAATGTCTTTTCTTAGCTTTGCTAACGTGCAATTCAGTCTAAAGATTTATTTGACCACTTGTATCCTTCACCAAACTACAGAACAAAAGATGCTGTCGTCGATTCCAAATATTAACTGAGCCCATTCAGTACCATACAACAGTAACCTCTGTTTAGTGTGTGTTGGGGGGGGGGGGGGGGTTGTATCTCCAAATAGTAGCTGTTAGTGAAAACCAAGAAATAAAAAGGAAAAGAATGAAAAGGTGGAAAACATTAGCAAGCTGAGCTGTTTCCAGTTGTGAAGAATTTCAGGTCAGGATAAATACTGGGAACCAGAAAACAAATCTAATCCTCGCTATGGCTACCACTTCCTGCTAGTTTCAGCAGCAGCGGTAGCACAAACTACTTATGAAGCATATTCAAGTAAGGAAAAAGAATAATAATACAAGCTTCGGGTTTTCTCGATGTTTAATGCTGCAGCTTGCCAAACTAGGAGCTTGGCATTCTTTTCCTAGCTCAAATAGCTTTGCTATGGCAAAGTTCAGAGCTTATGCAATGCAAAACTGCCCTGAACAGGAGCAGCTTTTCAGACAAATGCAGTAAATCCTCTCCACTTTCCCCTCTCCAACCAGATTTATTTTCTTTCTGTAAAATGCAAGTTTCCTCCTGACTTACAGGAGGAAGATAAAAGACATATTAATGCACAAGAAGCTAAAACTTGTCCCAGTGGTCAGGAAGTTTATTTGTTGCATTTGTATCCCACATTCCCCACCTATTTGCAGGCTCAATGTGGCCTCCCGCTTAACCATCTATCCCCCCTTCAATCTGTCCAAAATTCTGCCGCACGTCTTATCTACCGCGTGAACCGATACTCTCATAACACCCCTCTCCTCAAGTCACTTCACTGGCTCCCGATCCGCTACCATATACAGTTCAAGCTTCTCCTATTGACCTTCAAGTGCACTCAATCTGCAGCCCCCCAGTACCTCTCTACACTCCTCTCCCCGTATGTTCCCACCCGTAACCTCCGCTCTCAGGACAAATCACTCCTATCTGTACCCTTCTCTACCACCGCTAACTCCAGACTCCGCCCCTTCTGCCTCGCATCACCATATGCCTGGAACAGCCTTCCTGAGCCCATACGTCATGCGCCCTCCCTGCCCATCTTCAAGTCCTTACTCAAAGCCCATCTCTTCTCCCTTGCTTTTGGCGCATAACCACCTTCCCCACTCATGATACCTACACTGACTACATAGTTTGTAACCTTTAGATTGTAAGCTCTTTTGAGCAGGGACGGTCCTTCCTCATGTTAAACTTGTACAGCGCTGCGTAATCCTGGCAGCGCTAAAAAAAAGCTAAGTAGTAGTAGTAGTAGTAGTGATGTGTAGTGATAGGGAAGGGAAGAAAGAAGAAGGAGATTAGGGTAGTTGTAGAGTTTCGCATTTCGGTGAGGTGACTTAGTAGGGCTATTGGTTTTCATTGTAGGCCTTGCTGAAGAAGAATGTCTTCAGAGTTCTAGAATTAAGGATTACAATAGGTGTTGACTCATGAACATCAGGAAATACTTTTATGGAGAAAGTAGTGAATGACTGGAATGGCCTCCTGGAGGTGGTAGCACAGACAATGAAGAGGTTCAACCCTTATGGTTGGTTGAAGGGGACCCCCAAGTTCTTCTGTTGGAAAGGGTGGTGGATGTGTGGAATGACTTCCCAGAGGAAGTGGTGGAGGCGAGGACTGTAGATGAATTTAAGAAAGCGAGGGACAGGCACATGGGATCACTTAAGGGGAGGAAACGATAGTAGATGAAATGGTTGGGCAGACTGGATAGGCCATATGGCCTTTATCTGCCGTCATTTTCTCTGTTTCTGTGATTTATGCTTCAAGCCTGTAAATGGAGATGAAGGCTGGCCACCAAGGATGGTGATGCATTAAACTTTTGCCCTTGCATGCTGACTACTGTATCATAAAGACTCCTATTTGCGATTCTTCTTAAGTACATAAGTAATGCCACACTGGGAAAAGACCAAGGGTCCATCGAGCCCAGTATCTTTGTCCACGACAGCGGCCAATCCAGGCCGAGGGCACCTGGCAAGCTTCCCAAACATACAAACATTCTATACATGTTATTCCCGGAATTCTGGATTTTTCCCAAGTCCATTTAGTAGTGGTTTATGGACTTGTCCTTAAGGAAACCGTCTAACCCCTTTTTAAACTCTGTCAAGCTAACCGCCTTCACCACATTCTCCGGCAACGAATTCCAGAGTTTAATTACGCGTTGGATGAAGAAACATTTTCTCCGATTTGTTTTAAATTTACTACACTGTAGTTTCATCGCATGCCCCCTAGTCCTAGTATTTTTGGAAAGCGTGAACAGACGCTTCACATCCACCTGTTCCACTCCACTCATTATTTTATATACCCCTATCATGTCTCCCCCTCAGCCGTCTCTTCTCCAAGCTGAAAAGCCCTAGCCTCTTTAGTCTTTCTTCATAGGGAAGTCGTCCCATCCCCGCTATCATTTTTGTGGCCCTTCGCTGCACCTTTTCCAATTCCACCATATCTTTCTTGAGATGCGGCGACCAGAATTATGAAACAAGAAACTTAGGGGTCCTTTTACTAAGGTACGCTGAAAAGTGGCTTGCGCTCGTGTAGGCCCAGTTATGGGTACATGAACACCAGGTTCCATGTGGCATCCATGTAGCCAGTGCAGTGCAACAATTGCTATAAAAATGCCCCTAACGTTTCTTCCGCGATTCCCAATTAGGGATAATTACGCCACTTTTGTTTCATTATACCGGAAATGAACTTTCTATAGTTGATTGTCTAACTTATTCTATATTCACGTTACCATTTATGCACCTTAACGCAATACCACTTGTATTTCTCTATCCGGAAATGGCGATCTCCATTACGGTATAACGTAAGCCACACTGCGCCTGCAAATTGGTGGGAAAATGTGGGATATAAATGCAACAAATAATTATAATAAATAATTATTTATTTATGTATAATGAAATGTATTTTGATGTTATTTGGTATTTCCCTGTTTTTTTAGATGTTTTACTAGTTTTTATTCTGATTTGTTGTTTATAAAAATTATTTTTATAATTATTATTTTGTTACATGGACATGCTTTGCATTTCTGCTGAATGTTGGACCTACTGCTTTGAGACCCTTTGACAATAAACCGTTAAACATACGACTAAATCAATAAAATGGGATAATTCATTCTCCAGCCTCAAAATTTATAACTGTAGCATTGTAGTATAGGAAAAATAGCTGTTCACTACCCACAAGGTGCTGAGATGCTTAAGCCTTACTGGCAATCTATGGAAAATCCTGCAAACGTGTGACGGCGACTGTACGGTTTTCACAAAGAACTGCCCACAAATTATTCAAGAAAGGCAGCTGACTATTCATTGATGCTCAGATTTTAGGTTTAACGTTCTATCCCAACTCAATGCATTCAAAACATAATCAGCAGGGAAGGTTGCAAGTGGAAAGCACAGAAAAGCTACTGGAATCCTTATCTATAACTATATAGTACATTGCCAGCTTTTCCCACACATTAATCACAGGACTATACCTGTTTCATATCTAAGTAATAACAAAATTCCTAGACTCTGCTGATGACGGCTAAGAACAGAATCGGGAGCTGGGCTGGAAATGGCTAAGCAGGAGAGATCAAGCCTCCTGTTTCAATCAGCAGCTACAGACATAGAGCAGGGATTTTCAGTTTCCCATGTACCAGCCCAGAGCCAGCTGCCCTAAAATAATGGGATGACTCAATCAGCAAATGCAGAGCATGCCGATTATCTGCAAAGAAAACTAATGCTACAAACACACGCTAGACTGAAAGGGGAACACAGATGTCTCAGCTAAGGCACCTGGGTCGGTATACTTGAGCTAAGGCAGTTTAGTGTTTGCACACAGATTAGGGTTACCATTTTCTGTCCCCCGAAAAGGAGGACACATGCCCAGCCCCCACCACACCCCGCCCCCTTTCACGCCCTCGCTCTGCCCCGTCACATTTTCCCCTCCCCCCTGTCACATACCCCGTCACCCCCCTCCCCTTACTACTGCCCTGGTGGTCTAGTGACCTCTTCGGGGCAGGAAAGAGCCCCCTCTTTCCTGCCCGGAGCGCTGCCCTGCATGCATCCATCCTGTTGGTGATCTCGGCGCCAATTCAAAATGGCCACCAAGAGTTGAAGTCTCGTGAGGTCACTTCAACTCTCGGCGGCCATTTTGAATCGGCGCTGAGATCACCAACAGGAAGGATGCATGCAGGGCAGTGCTCCGGCCAGGAAAGAGGGGGCTCTTTCCTGCCCCGAAGGCAGAAGAGGTCACTAGACCACCAGGGAGGTAGTAACTAAGGGGAGGGGAGGCTAGCAATCTGCCCGTTTATCCAGATTTCTGGACAAACGGACGGGCCGTCCTATAGGACGGCCCACCCGCCAGCCTGCCCATTTGTCCAGAAATCCGGACAAACGGGCAGATTGGCAAAACTCGCCCAGTTGCCCGGACATGTCCTCAAAAAGAGGACATGTCCGGGTAAATCCGGACATATGGTAACCCTAACACAGAAAGGCATATATTATAGTGACCTGCTTTAGCATCTGCTAGCATTCTTCTTTCATTATTTTGATGCATACCATCCTTTTCTTTCTTTTTTTACCAAAAGCAAAATTACACAAAGATTGGTTAAGTAATAGAAAACTGGTAGCCCATCATACTGTACCATTTAAAAAACAATCCCTCGCCCTCACTGAACATGGAAAGATGGCAGTGCTCGCAGATCTGCACTCTGATGTTGCAACCAAATTGTTTAAAATGCACAAATTTGTAGATTACAACAAAATATTTTATCTTCCAAACTGCTTTCTTTATTTAAAATCTATTGTTTTGTTTTGAAATTAATTTACTGGCCTCTAAGGTAAACCTAAACTTTCCCTCTGTCATTTTTGTAATTGTTTATAACTTTGTTGCAAAGCACCTCTGATTGTTACATCATACCTGCCCTTAATATAAGAAACAAAATGATAGGCTAAATGGATTACAAGACCTAGTGCCAGGGTTAACATGGTGACAATGGTGATCTTAATGCAGTCAAATGTAACAATCAAAGGAGGAAAAATATTTAAAAACAAAATCTACTACTACTACTACTTATCACTTCTATAGCGCTACAAGGCATACGCAGCGCTGTACACCATACATGAAAAGAAAGTCCCTGCTCAAAGAGCTCACAATCTAAAAATGGAATGTTGCTAGTGGAATAGCAACATTCCATGTAGAATCTCAAGTAATAGCAACATTCCAGAATCTCAAATAGTAACATCCCATGTTCCACTGCACTAACCACTAGGCTACTCCTCCACTAGCAACATTCCATCTAGAAGCCTGCCCTTGCAGATCAGCAACGTGGCTGCGCAGGCTTCTGTTTCTGTGAGTCTGGCGTCCTGCACGTACATTGCTGATCTGCAAGGGCAGGCTTCTACATGGAGTGTTGCTAGTGGAGGAGTAGCCTAGTGGTTAGTGCAGTGGACTTTAATCCTGGGGAACTGAGTTCAATTCCGACTGCAGCTCCTTTTGACTAGGCAAGTCACTTAACCCTCCATTGTCCCAGGTACAAATAAGTACCTGTATTTACTATGTAAACTGCTTTGAGTGCAGTTGGGAAAGGCACTATATCAAGTCCCATTTCCCTTTCCCTTTTAAAAAAGGGTTCCATAGCTGATCCAGAAAACTGCAGACCTGTAAGCCCAATTTCTGTGCCAGGCAAAAGAGTGGAAGCTATTATCAATAACAAAATCACTTGAATATTGCCAACTCAACCACGTATTGGACCACTGGCTGTAGTTATTGTCTGAACATTAACAGAGGCTCATTTTTGAAACAGAAAAACGTCCAAAAAGCAGCACAAAGCGGAAGATGGGCTTTTTTTTTGCAAAAATATCCAAATTGCTATTTTTGAAAACATTTTTATGATGTCTTTCTATACAGTTCATCTGAAGTGCATCCAAACCACAATGTCGGCGGGGTGTGTTGGGGGACAGGATTTCAGCATTCCCACAACTCACTTTTCTACCGTAACGGAACAAAGCAAAAATCGTCCAGGGCTAAAAGTTAGACGTTGTGGTCTAGACCTGTTTCAATCACGACTAAGTCATACGTACGACCACTTAAACTTCAGGAAGAAACTAAAAACTAACCTGTTTAAAAACCCTACCAATCCAACATAAATACCTCATCTCTGCAACACAACAAAACTAAAGAACGTAATGGACATAACACAACTCTTCTGTTGTACGATTCCCTAGTGTGGCTGTGCCACATGAACTTTATCTTACCACAACATCACCTTGTATTTGTTCACACTGGAGTCTCCAAATGCCTCTCCGGTACTATGTAAACCACATTGAGCCTACAAATAGGTGGGAAAATGTGGGATATAAATGTAACAAACAAATAAATAAATAAATAAAATAAAGGTGCCCTAAATGACCAGATGACCACTGGGGGAATTAAGGCATGACACCCCCTTACTCAACCAGTGGTCACCGACACCCTCCCAGCCCCCAAAGTTGTGAAAGAAAGAAACAGTACATACCAGCCTCTACGACAGCGTCAGAGGTTATGGCCAGTCCTATTAGAGCACCAAACAGGTCCCTGGAGTAGCCCAGTGGTTGGTGCAGTTGCACTGTAAAGCAGGGGACCAGACCCTTACCCCACTTTAACCGTTATACTTGTAGTGGAAAGTGTAAGCCTTCCAAAACCCACCAACTTACTGTACCTGCAGCCATAAGGGCTATTGTAGTGCTGCACAGTTACAGGCAACATAGTAACATAGTAGATGACGGCAGAAAAAGACCTGCACGGTCCATCCAGTCTGCCCAACAAGACTAACTCATACCTTACCTTGATTTGTACCTGCCTTATTCAGGGCACAGACCGTACAAGTCTGCGCAGCAGTACTTCCCGCCTCCCAACCACCAGTCCCGCCTCCCATCACCGGCTCTGGCACAGACCATATAAGTCTGCCCTCCACTATCCTCGCCTCCCAACTACCAACCTCTCTTCCCTCACCTGCTCCGCCACCCAATTTCGGCTAAGCTTCTGAGGATCCATTCCTACTGCACAGGATTCCTTTATGTTTATCCCACACATGTTTGAATTCCGTTACCGTTTTCATCTCCACCACCTCCTGCGGGAGGGCATTCCAAGCATCCACCACTCTCTCCATGAAAAAATACTTCCTGACATCTTTTTTGAGTCTGCCCCCCTTCAATCTCATTTCATGTCCTCTCGTTCTACCGCCTTCCCATCTCCGGAAAAGATTTGTTTGCGGATTAATACCTTTCAAATATTTGAACGTCTGTATCATATCACCCCTGTTCCTCCTTTCCTCCAGGGTATACATGTTCAGGTCAGCAAGTCTCTGTTCATACGTCTTGGAACGCAAATCCCGTACCATTCTCGTAGCTTTTCTTTGCACCGCAAGATTGGCTTCATGGCAAAATAGTGCTTTTTTTCTGGATATCCCCTACTCTTTGGGATAAACTACGAAGCTTCATTAACCAAATTTAAAGTGCAGTTTAAAACCTTTTTTTTTAAGTACATAAGTAATGCCATACTGGGAAAAGAACAAAAGTCCATCGAGCCAGGCATCCTGTCCCCGACAGCGGCCAATCCAGGTCAAGGACACCTGGCAAGCTTCCCAAACGTACAAACATTCTATACATGTTATTCCCGGAATTGTGGATTTTTCCCAAGTCCATTTAGTAGCGGTCTATGGACTTGTCCTTTAGGAAATCATCCAACCCCTTTTTAAACTCTGCCAAGCTAACCGCCTTCACCACGTTCTCCGGCAACGAATTCCAGAGTTTACTTACGCGTTGGGTGAAGAAACATTTTCTCCTGTTTGTTTTAAATTTGCTACACTGTAGTTTCATCGCATGCCCCCTAGTCCTAGTATTTTTGGAAAGCGTGAACAGACGCTTCATATCCACCTGTTCCACTCCACTCATTATTTTATATACCTCTATCATGTCTCCCCTCAGCCGTCTCTTCTCCAAGCTGAAAAGCCCTAGCCTCCTTAGTCTTTCTTCATAGGGAAATCGTCCCATCCCCGCTATCATTTTTGTGGCCCTTGGCTTTCAATCTTTAATGAATAGAGATTGTATTTGGAGGTTAATTCTGACGGGGCTTTTTTTCTGTATAACTGGATTCTACCATGATTTTGGCGTTCCTTTCTTTTTTCAATTTTACGTAATATTAACCTGATTGCAAACTGCTGTGAACTATTTTCTTAGCTAAGTAGTACAGCAAATTTTTTAATAAACAAAGGGTCCTGTTTACTAAGCCGCGTGTAGACGTGCAAACTGTTTAGCACACGCTAACGCTAGAGACACCCATAGGAATATAATGGGCATCTCTATTATTAGCATGTGATAATAAGTTTGTGTGCCGTCAGCGCAGCTTAGTAAAAAGGGTCCATAGAAACACATTAATGGGGAAGACCTAATACGGATTTAGCAAAGGGAAATCGCGCCTTCCAAATCTATGGGGACCTTTTTACTAATCATTAGCGTGCGCTAAAATCCATTAGTGCGCCTTAGTAAAACGACCCCCATTAGAATTCTTTAAAGGAATAAAGAAACACGTGATTGGAGAAGAGCCGGTCAATATATTACAGCTGGATTTTCAAATGCTGAAGTCCCTCACCGAAAGGCTCCCAGGTAAATTAAGAAGCTATGGGACAGGAGGCAATGTCCTACTGTGAACTAGAAATTGGTTAAAAATAGAGGTAGACCACATTTTAATAAGATTAATCATTTTAACTACATTTAGAATTGTTAATGCATTGGAGCATTGAGAAAATCTTAGCGAGCCTTTGTCTCTATGGTGCTGAAGAGCCTGGAAAAGAGCTTGATTTAAAGGCCCACTGTTGCTAAGCAACTCTGTGATAGACAGCAAGGCTGACTCAGACTGGAACAGCACTGCAAAGGAAATGCTGGAAAAAGGCTGTAATTTCTTTATATATATATATATATATATATATATATATATATATATATATATATATATATATATATATATATATATATATATATATATATATATATATATATATATTTATGAATTATACAATGCAATTCAAGAAAAAAAACACACTTGATTCTGAAAAAAATGGCTCGAATGACAGAATAATGCCAAAGAAAAATGCAAAAACAAATATATAAAGGAGCCCTTTTACAAAGCCAAGGGGAGGCTAATGCGCGGGTAGCGCTCACCAAATCGGCACTATCACCAGGGTAACGCGTGCGCCTCGCGGCAATTCCGACGTTGGCGCACGTCAAATCCCAAAGTAGAAAATATTTTTCTATTTTCTACCGTGAGGGGAGTTCCCAGTGGTAATCGGCAGCGTGGCCACGTTGCTGCACACTGCATGATTACCGCGCGGGTAGCGTGTGAGCCCTAACTGCTAAGTCAATGGCTGGCGGTAAGGGCTCAGGCCGTAAATAGGCGTGCGTTAGTTTTAATTTTTTCGCATACCACATATGACGCCACCCCTATTATAGCCACACCCCTTATACCAGCCACGGCGCATATAAACAAACATCATTGAAAATATTATACTAGTATAGGAGAAAAAAAATAACGTGAATTTTTTTATTTTATAAACAATTTCAGTAAGCTGTTACAGCTCCAGTATACCCAGTGCAAAATAAGACAGCAGATGTAAATTCTCAAATTGGACATATTTCAAACACAAAAATGAAAATAAAATTATTTTTTTCTACCATTGTTGTCTGGTGACTTTATGTTTTTCTATCCATATTGGTCCCAGTCTCTGATTCTGCTGCTCTCTATCTGTTCTCTTAACTCCATTTCCAGGGCTTCCTTTCCATTTATTTCTTTACTTTCCTCCTTTCTTCTTCATTTCTTGCCCTGCATTCTTAAGTAAAACCTGGGTGTCCTCCGTGGAATTGACTGGAGGAGGTATAACGTGGATCCAGCTTTTGCCTATTTTCTCCATCCATGTGCAGTTTTTCTCCTCTCTTCCCTTTCCCTCATCTCCATCCATGTGCATCTTCTTTTTTCTCTCCTCCCCTCCATCCATGTCCAGCATTTCTCCTCTCTCTTCCCTCCCCTGTATCCATATAAAGCAATAATTCTCTCTCCCCTCTCATCCATCCAAGTCCAGCATTTCCCCTCTCTCCCTGCCAACTCCTCCATCCATCCATGTCCAACAATTCTCCTCTATCTCCTGCTCTCCTCTCCATCCATTTCCAGCATTTCTCCTCTCTCCCCTGCCCTCCCCTCCATGTGCATCTCCTTCCTGTCTTCATTCCTCTCCATCCATGTCCAGCATGTCTCCACTCTCCCCTGCCCTCCCTTCCCATGTCCAGTGATTCTCCTCTATTCTCTGTCCTCCCCTACCATCCATGTCCAGCGATTCTCCTCTCCCCTGCCCTCCCCTCCATGTCCAGTGATTCTCCTCTCTCCCCTGCCCTCCCCTCCATGTCCAGCAATTCTCCTCTCTCCCCTGCCCTCCCCTCCCATCCAAGTTCAGCGATTCTCCTCTCCCCTGCCCTCGCCTCCGTCCAGTGATTCTCCTCTATCCCCTGCCCTCACCTCCCATCCAAGTCCAGCGATTCTCCTCTCTCCCCTGCTCTCCCCTCCCATCCATGTCCAGCAATTCTCTTCCCTGCACTCCCCTCCCCTCCATGTCCAGCATGTCTCTTCTCTCCCCTGCCCGCCCCTCTCATCCATGTCCAGCGATTCTCCTCTCTCCCCTGCCCTCCCCTCCACGTCCAGCAATTCTTTCTTCCCTCCCCTCCATGTCCAGCATGTCTCCTCTCTCTCCCCTGACCTCTCCTTTCATCCATGTCCAGCGATTCTCCTCTGCCTCCTGTCCTTCCCCTGCCATCCGTGTCCAGTGATTCTCCTCTCCCCTGCCCTCCCCTCCCATCCATGTCCAGCGATTCTCCTCTCTCCCCTGCCCTCCCCTCCATGTCCACCCATGCCCCGCCCATGGCCTCACCTCCTTTGCAGATCCACCCAGAAACTCTTAGGCACAATTCGAGAAATGGTCGCATAAGGGTGTTTTCACACGGATCTTCCGTTTCTGCCCCATTTCAGCACCTGGCATCCGTTAGAACGCTCTTTCATGCTGAAAATTCAACACAAAAGTAGGGCCTAAGGTCCAGCGCCATATACAGAATTTTCCCCTTAAGGTCTAAGTTTGTAAACCATTAAAAAAAAAAAAAAAAACCAAGGCAGCACAAACTTCATTCAAAACTTGTGATCTCATAGTTAATTTACAGCCTAATACCATTCCCAATACTGCATGTCATGGCACATTTTGGCTTTCAATTTATTTATTTTCCATCTTTTTTTTTTTCATTCTTATAAAAACACTGCTGCATTTAGCATATTTTATTGCTTCTTCCTTACAACCACTAACCTCACTTGCTTTGCCCCGAATCAGCAAGAGGTTGTTAAAACCATTTTAAGAATGCATCACGGGAATAAACCTTCAATTGTACAGCGCTGCGTAACCCTAGTAGCGCTTTAGAAATGTTAAGTAGTAGTAGTAGGTTCAAGCTCCTCTAATTAACCTATAAGTGCATTCACTCTGCTGCCCCTCACTACCTCTCCACCCTCATCTCTCCCTACACTCCTTCCCAGGAACTCCGTTCACTAGGCAAATCTCTCCTAATTGCACCCTTCTCCTCCATCTCTAACTCCAGACTCCGTTCCTTTTATCTCGCCGCACCTTATGCCTGGAATAGACTCCCTGAGCCATTACGTCAATCTCCATCCGTAGCCGCCTTCAAATCCGGGCTAAAGGCCTACCTGTTTGATGCTGCTTTTAATTCCTAACTTGTCACCTGCTCATAACCTTTATCTTGTCTTCCTCTCTTCAATAGTCCCTTCCCTATGTGTCCCATCTGTCTGTCCTACCCTTATCCCTTATTGGTCCTGTCTGTCTGTCCTGATTTAGATTGTAAGCTCTTTTGAGCAGGGACTGTCTTTTCTTCATGTTAAATTGTGAAGCGCTGCGTACGACTGGTAGCGCTATAGAAATGATTTATAGTAGTAGTAGTAGAAGCCTGCCCTTGCAGATCAGCAACGCAGCCGCGCTGGCTTCTGTTCCTACAGGACGTCAGACTCACAGAAACAGAAGCCTGCGCGGCCGCGTTGCTGATCTGCAAGGGCAGGCTTCTACATGGAATGCTACTAGCGGAATAGCAACATTAACATTCCATGTAGAATCTCAAATAGTAGCAACAGAATCTCCAATTATAGCAACATTCCATTTAGAATCATTCCTATGTGTCCTATCTGTCTGTCCTACCCTTATCCTTATTGGTCCTGTCTGTCTGTCCTGATTTAGATTGTAAGCTCTTTTGAGCAGGGACTGTCTTTTCTTCATGTTAAATTGTGAAGCGCTGCGTACGACTGGTAGCGCTATAGAAATGATTTATAGTAGTAGTAGTAGAAGCCTGCCCTTGCAGATCAGCAACGCGGCCGCGCAGGCTTCTGTTTCTGTGAGTCTGACGTCCTGCACGTACGTTTCTGTGAGTCTGACGTCCAGATTCACAGAAACAGAAGCCTGTGCGGCCACATTGCTGATCTGCAAGGGCAGGCTTCTACATGGAATGCTGCTAGCGGAATAGCAACATCAACATTCCATGTAGAATCTCAAATAGTAGCAACATTCCATTTAGAATCATTCCTATGTGTCCTATCTGTCTGTCCTACCCTTATCCCTTATTGGTCCTGTCTGTCTGTCCTGATTTAGATTGTAAGCTCTTTTGAGCAGGGACTGTCTTTTCTTCGTGTTAAATTGTGAAGCGCTGCGTACGACTGGTAGCGCTACAGAAATGATTTGTAGTAGTAGAAGCCTGCCCTTGCAGATCAGCAACGCGGCCGCGCAGGCTTCTGTTTCTGTGAGTCTGACGTCCTGGAATGTTGCTAGTGGAATAACAACATTAAGATTCCATGTAGAATCTCAAACAGTAGCAACATTCCAGAATCTCAAATAGCAGCAACAGAATCTCCAATAGTAGCAACATTCCATTTAGAATCATTCCTATGTGTCCTATCTGTCTGTCCTACCCTTATCCCTTATTGGTCCTGTCTGTCCTGATATAGATTGTAAGCTCTTTTGAGCAGGGACTGTCTTTTCTTCGTGTTCAATTGTGAAGCGCTGCGTACAACTGGTAGCACTATACAAATGATTTGTAGTAGTAGTAAGGTAAAGGAACATCCCGTTTACACCTTCAGACTGGCAGCCCCTATAGCACAACAGTTCATGAATTGTGGAACATTTTGAAACTTTGCTTCTGCTTTAATTCCTTTTGGCCTTTACCTGCTAAGAACAGAGAGTTTTTTTTAAGTACAGTTCTCAAAATCCCCTGCATTCACTCAGTTCAAAGTGAGGCGCATTTAGCATAAAGCGGAAACATTTATGCTGTGTTGTATAAGTCCTTTTACTTGACTTTCCTCTCAAGTGGCAATTTGAAGCAATAGTGTGCTGGGAAAAATGCAAATGATACATACATATTCATGTTCTGCATAAATATATTCCCCTTTCAGATGAAAATTGGAGTTTCAATTTCTGACCAGACGAGGTGATAATTATCTTTATCTGAATACAGTAGCATCTTTAAATAGACAGGATGGACGAAGGACAAGGCTTCGTGGATATGCTCACATCAAAAGTGCACAGAGTCTATTTGGGCATCTGTAACTATTGACAAGCTCTTTTTATACTTGACAAAATTGGCCTGTCCTTTCTGCTGCATTGCAAAATGTACTCGAATACTAACAAAGCAATCTGGAGTTGAAATGGGAGCAGTGAGATAAGTATTATTAATTATACACAATTTGCAGAAACAAAGACACACACACACAAAGGTATATGGATACTGGGCCCAATTTTCAAAGCATCTATGTTCCTAACTTTGAGTTACGCTCATAACTTGGCCTCTTTGAAAATTTACTAGGGCTGAGTGCATAATTTTATATTCAAAATTTCTCTGAACTCCCAAATTTAGGAGCATAAAAACAGGATGACGACAGAGGTGGATTTTGAGCTGGGCAAAAAAGGTAGAAGCATAGCACTCATTTTCAGCACTAAGCCATTGCATTAGTCTCACAAATCTAGGCAAATGAATGGCAGTCCCAAATTTATAAGGATACCCCCCTCCCCGATAGTCAGCCGGCAGCGCCTTGACTGCCCGTTGCTGCCGTTCAAGCCGGATATTCAATGCCAGGCCATTTCTGGCAACCGGATATTCAGACATCACCGGCCATGGCATAGGGGCACTTTCACAGAACGGCGGTAAGCCCAACGCGGGCTTACCGCTCGCTCTTCTGGGACTACTGACGCCAATGCGGCCACCAGTGGTAGTCCCACCCCAAGCGTGCACCATTAACAGGGGAAAAAGAAAACCCCGGGAAATGGCTTGCAATTTGGACATTACCTTGCGCTGCCCGGTTACTGGCAGGTTAGCGCGGGAGCCCTTATCGCCACCTCAATGGGTGGTACTAAGGGCTTCCCGCTGCATGGCCATGCCGTAAGAGATATCTCACCATGTGGCCATTTTTGAGGGGGCTTTTACCAGCTGTGGAAAAAACAGCCCTGGCGTGCGAGAAAAATGGTCCCCCCAGCTTGGTTAAAGGACCCCTTAGCGGGCAAAGATAGGCCTGCTTTTCATGAAGCCTTATTTGGCTGCTAAGCCTGGTTGGTTAAGTTCCAAATATTGGGATTTAACAGATCACTCTCCCCCCAACATTGCCAGCTTTATTTTCAGCACTAACCAGGCACTTTCAATAGTTATAACTGGTTAAATGCATATGAAAATGACCAGTTATCCACTGAGATGTGAGTTAACCAGTCAGCAGTAATTTCTGGACAATTAGCACGTGCTGAATATCGGGCCCATAGCTTTTAAGCTAATTTAAGATGAATTTTCAGCTGAAAACCTCAGCGCTCGGCTCATACATTACTCATGAATCTAGGCAAATGAGCGGCCGTCCCAAATTTATAAGCATAACTTTTAAGCTCCTAAAGTAAGATGAATTTTCAGCTGAAAACCTACGCTCAAAATAGGGCACAAATTTAAGATGATAAACTTAGTGGCATAAACTTAAGAACTCAGATTTTTTTAGAATATCAGGCTTATGATATCTGTATCTACCCACACCGACACAGTGGAAATTTTATTTTAAGAGTTTTAAAAGGAATAGCCAAGTAAATCTGGTTTAACGAAAATGAGAGACGCAGGTGGCCACCTTATAGACTAATCAATTTATTGAGCAGGAAGTTTCGAGAACCAGAGTCCACTCAGACGGAAATTGTGGCTGAAAAGCCCTCGTGCAACTGTGTAAAAATCAATCATCAGTGATACTAGTACAACTGCACTTGGAGAACACCTGCAATTAAATGCCGTACCTACAAAGAAACAAACACGTCAATAGTGAATTCAGATGGTCATCAGTTTTATTTGTACTTAGTATTTTCATAAACTTAACATTTCAAAAATTAAATATAAAAGTAACAAAACTGAATAAAGGACAGATGCATAAATATTAAAAGACATCAAATAGGAGTGAGGTTCATTACTGTAATATATATGTGCAAAAATAGCCCATTTGGAGAAACAGCCCCTTGAGAAATAAATATTTTTCCATACTAACACAACACTCGTAAGGTCGCCATATTTTTTTCTGAATGACTGTCATGACATTTAGAAAAAAAAATGTATATTTGATGCCACTGAACATACATGTAACATGGTGAGTGCCAGTAACTATACGTATACCCTCAGATTCTCTATAGGTCACCCAAATCTTAAGTTTTTTTATACCTGGAGCAGGATCAAAGCCCACTGCACTAACCATTAGGCTACTCCTCCACTCTCCCTCCATTCTCTCCCAATCTATTTCAAACCAAATCTTCTAGGATGTCCCCGGCAACAGCAGTCCTTTACAGACGCTGCCTGTGGCCTGCCCGGAGCCTCTCTTCTGCCGTGACCCGCCCCCTCTGATGCATCTTCCTGTTTATATGGGGGCACAGAGGCTCTCTGTGAATGACTGTCACTGCTGGGGGATCTCCGAGAAGACGTGATTTAAGGAAGATCGGGGAGGGGGAGATGGGAGTGGAGAGAATGGAAAGTGGAAAAGACAGGGAGAAATGCCAAATCACGAAGGGGGAGGCACTGAGCCCCCTGCCGCTCTGGGACCTTGGGCATAAAATTTGCATAAGATTAGTCTTGTACATGGAGTGGTTTTAAGCTCATAGTAGAAGCTGCATGCTCAGCCATCTGTGGCTTTCTGTATCAACCCCTGTGGTGGGTTGGGGTTCTTTTGAAACTTTTATTTTTACATTATTTCAACAATCACAATTACATCATTGCAATCAAGGAATTATCACGTCTAAATCAAAACCACAATCTAAAACAACCAAAAGGGGAAAAAAAAAACTTTTCGAACACAATCAAACGGTAAGGAAATATACAATGAAAATATCAAAAAGCTTCCTGCTGCTAAGACAATCTAGTCAACCTTGGTGGACTGTGGAACTACTATTTGGATCCTTGCCTCTTTTTTTTTTTTTGTTACATTTGTACCCCACACTTTTTCCCACTCATGGCAGGCTCAGTGCGGCTTACATGGGGCAATGGAGGGTTAAGTGACTTGCCCAGAGTCACAAGGAGCTGCCTGTGCCTGAAGTGGGAATCAAACTCAGTTCCTCAGGACCAAAGTCCACCACCCTAACCACTAGGCCACTCCTCCACTGTTGCTACTATTTGAGATTCTACATGGAATGTTGCTATTCCACTAGCAACATTCCATGTAGAAGTCAGCCCTTGCAGATCACCAATGTGGCCGCGCAGGCTTCTGCTTCTGTGAGTCTGACGTCCTGCACGTACGTGCAGGACGTCAGACTCACAGAAACAGAAGCCTGCGCAGCCTTGTACATGGAATGTTGCTAGTGGAATAGCAACATTCCATGTAGAATCTCCAATAGTATCTATTTTATTTTTGTTACATTTGTACCCCGCGCTTTCCCACTCATGGCAGGCTCAATGCGGCTTACATGGGGCAATGGAGGGTTAAGTGACTTGCCCAGAGTCACAAGGAGCTGCCTGTGCCTGAAGTGGGAATCAAACTCAGTTCCTCAGGACCAAAGTCCACCACCCTAACCACTAGGCCACTCCTCCACTGTTGCTACTTTTTGAGATTCTACATGGAATGTTGCTATTCCACTAGCAACATTCCATGTAGAAGTCGGCCCTTGCAGATCACCAATGTGGCCGCGCAGGCTTCTGCTTCTGTGAGTCTGACGTCCTGCACGTACGTGCAGGACGTCAGACTCACAGAAACAGAAGCCTGCGCAGCCTTGTACATGGAATGTTGCTAGTGGAATAGCAACATTCCATGTAGAATCTCCAATAGTATCTATTTTATTTTTGTTACATTTGTACCCCGCGCTTTCCCACTCATGGCAGGCTCAATGCGGCTTACATGGGGCAATGGAGGGTTAAGTGACTTGCCCAGAGTCACAAGGAGCTGCCTGTGCCTGAAGTGGGAATCAAACTCAGTTCCTCAGGACCAAAGTCCACCACCCTAACCACTAGGCCACTTCTCCAATCACAAGAAATTCAATAAGTTGTTTGGATTAAAAAAACATATATGATTTATACTCTACCATAATAACACAAGAGCAAGGAAATGTCAATAAAATTTCAGGCCCAACGCTCAGGCTGTAGGCCATAAGGCCAAGAATTCCTGGTGTCGTTTCTGAGCAGCCCTAGACAAACCTGGAAGCATTCTTATTTTTGAACCAAAAAACTTTTCATCCATTAAACGGAAATAAGACTTCAATATTTCGGTGTGGTCCATTTCCGAAGCACATGTTGCTATTAAGGTAGTGATCTAAGTTACAATCTCCAGGGATGATTCTAAAAACTCAGTAACAAACAGTACACATTGTTCCTCATCTTGTATAAATACAGAGTCAGAACGTGCAAGAAAATTTAAATATTGAACTTGCACCAGAGGAGGTAAGGATTCTGATGGAATCTTCAAAATTTCACCTATATACTTGCACAGCATTATCAACTGGTGCCATTAATTGGAATTTGTGATCATTCAAAAACCCCAAAGAGTTTTTCCAGGTTCAGTTCTCCAAATACTCCAGTTTCCTATGCAAAAAAACACCTTATCTTTTACCATGTTGTTATTAAGCTCCTGAAATTCTTCAAAGTTTACTTTCAAGAAAGCTAATCCTGGAAGATGGTTGACTCAGCTCTTGGGAATGGGCCTCAACCATTTCTTTAGAATTTGACAAATCTCACACTACGTTTGCCACAGATATTTGAGTTGTATCGAGGAGTTGTATAGCATCCCACATAGTAACAATCCCAGCCTTCTGCAGCCATTGCACAGACAGTTTACAGGTCTCCTCATAATCTCCATTCTCACTACTCACAACTGGATGCATACATTGCTCGCCATCCACTGATCCAATAGACTTCTGCGGAGTAAGCGCTAGTCCCTCCGTTAAGGAAACCGGGGACATCAAACCTCCTCCAGCTCCATTCGCTACCACTTGGGTCAGACCTCCTGGCTGCTGTGAATCAAGCCTCTGGGGAGGACTAAGTGGAAGTCCACTGCCACTATCGCCGGGAGATTCCACCACTGGCGCGGTCAAAGAAGACGCTGCGGCAAGAAAACCACCAGGAGCCCGAAACTGCTCCAAAGTTGTCTGTCTCATCGGGGAAGCAGACAATGAAGACGGAGGAACTTGTTGGATTGCTCTCTTCCTCTTTCTCCCCATGACACTAGGGGATCTCCATGGATAAATCCTTCTTATCTGTTCCCTTCTCCACTACTGCCAACTCCAGACTTCGCGCCTTCTGTCTCGCTGCACCCTACGCCTGGAATAAACTTCCTGAGCCCCTACGTCTTGCCCCATCCTTGGCCACCTTTAAATCTAGACTGAAAGCCCACCTCTTTAACACTGCTTTTGACTCGTAACCACTTGTAACCACCCGCCTCTACCTACCCTCCTCTCCTCCTTCCTGTACACAATAATTGATTTGATTTGCTTACTTTATTTTTTGTCTATTAGATTGTAAGCTCTTTGAGCAGGGACTGTCTTTCTTCTATGTTTGTGCAGCGCTGCGTACGCCTTGTAGCGCTATAGAAATGCTAAATAGTAGTAGTAGTAGTATCTCAGGAATTCCCAACGCAAACAAAAAAGATGGAGGTAAGGAGCTTCCCTGGGTGCATCCGTTCATGTAGCCATCTTGGATAAAACCATCCCCTGGGGTTTTAATGAAAGATAAGAAGGGTGGGTGGCAGAGAATGGGTGTGGATGTGTCAAACACAGGTGCCATTCTGCTACAGTTCAGAAAGAAGCTACCCCGTGGAAGAAACTTCAAAACCTGTAAGTTGGCGTTGTGTATGGGGAGGCATATTCTCATTTGTCCTACGCATGTCATTCAATGCCAAAAATAATCCCCGTTGTTCAGAAATTGGGGGGGGGGGGGGGGTGGAGGAACTCCTTTTTCAACAATAGCTGTCCTTTCAATGTTTTAAAAATTGCATATCAGAATATATAGTGAATGCTTAGCAGCAACCATTAGAGGGTGTTTTGACTGATGAGGATTCCCGCCTGTTACCGCACTGGTAAGAACCAGCGGCTGAGCGGAGCGGCGCTGTTCAAAAAAAGAGAGTGAAGGTGCACCGGGGATCTGAAGTCTTTTTACCTCTAAACCAGGAGACTGTGTGGAATTATAAAGTTTGCTACTGAGGTATTAGACTGTTGAACTCACGGAGCAAACTCTAGAGGGTTTCATTTAATATATAATAGCAAACTATGATCTTGAACATGTGTAATTCATTTAAATAGATAATAGATGCTCCTAGTCTATTCAAAATATGTTCTACTCTGTTTACTATGCCACGTCGTATGTTAGCATTTACAGCCAAATTAGGACTGGCTAATGCACTTCCAAAATTAAATGCAAAAAGGCACCAACTCATTTTGCAATGTAATGAAAAAAAATTTTTTTTAAATGAAAGCTAGTCATTTCAGCTATATTTTGTCCTATTAACTGCTGGCTCGGAACAATTGAGAACTCACATCTTACAGCCAAATGCAAGTAGTTAAGCACCGAACCCTGGGAAACTGTCAAAACACTTAATTTAGACAAAAGCAGTGTTCAGTTTAATTGCTGGTTAGTGAGGCTGAGAGAAGACCCAGAGGTCTATTGAGAGACCAACTTTTTTCCAGGTACCCAACATCTCTCTACATAATCAACACCGTTACACCATCATAAATGACACATAACAACAAACAACAAAATCTACTAAAGGAATCGCAACTGAAATTGCTTTTTTTTAATATATTTTTTAATTGAAGTCAAAATTTACAACAAACTCCAGTTCCTAGTGCAGCTCAGATAGAGGGAGGGAAAATCCGCATCCTTCCCAGCAGAGGCAATCTTACAATGCTTTGTCATAATATATATCGTTATCTATCCCCAGTTCTTCTTAATGAGCCCCAAAATTCCCTGCCCTTCTCCTGTGGTGGTCTTATGGCTCCTGTGGTGGTCTTTTTTTTTTTTGTTACATTTGTACCCTGCGCTTTCCCACTCATGGCAGGCTCAATGCGGCTTACATGGGGCAATGGAGGGTTAAGTGACTTGCCCAGAGTCACAAGGAGCTGCCTGTGCCGGGAATCGAACTCAGTTCCTCAGGACCAAAGTCCACCACCCTAAGCACTAGGCCACTCCTCCACTGTTGCTACTATTTGAGATTCTACATGGAATGTTGCTATTCCACTAGCAACATTCCATGTAGAAGTTGGCCCTTGCAGATTACCAATGTGGCCGCGCAGGCTTCTGCTTCTGTGAGTCTGACGTCCTGCACGTATGTGCAGGACGTCAGACTCACAGAAACAGAAGCCTGCGCAGCCTTCTACATGGAATGTTGCTAGTGGAATACCACCATTCAATGTAGAATCTCCAACAGTAGCAACATTCCATCTAGAATCTCCAATAGTAGCAACATTCCATGTAGACTCTCCAATAGTATCTATTTTATTTTTGTTACATTTGTACCCTGCGCTTTCCCACTCATGGCAGGCTCAATGCGGCTTACATGGGGCAATGGAGGGTTAAGTGACTCGCCCAGAGTCACAAGCAGCTGCCTGTGCCTGAAGTGGGAATCAAACTCAGTTCCCCAGGACCAAAGTCCACCACCCTAACCACTTGGCCACTCCTCCACTGTTGCTACTATTGGAGATTGTACATGGAATGTTGCTATTCCATGTAGAAGTCGGCCCTTGCAGATCACCAATGTGGCCACGCAGGCTTCTGCTTCTGTGAGTCTGACATCCTGCACATGCGTGCAGGACGTCAGACTCACAGAAACAGAAGCCTGCGCAGCCTTCTACATGGAATGTTGCTAGTGGAATACCACCATTCCATGTAGAATCTCCAATAGTAGCAACATTCCATGTAGAATCTCCAATAGTATCTATTTTATTTTTGTTACATTTGTACCCCGCGCTTTCCCACTCATGGCAGGCTCAATGCGGCTTACATGGGGCAATGGAGGGTTAAGTGACTTGCCCAGAGTCACAAGGAGCTGCCTGTGCCTGAAGTGGGAATCGAACTCAGTTCCCCAGGACCAAAGTCCACCACCCTAACCACTAGGCCACTCTATTTTAACCAGGGCTGGCGAACCGACGATACTGAAAGGAGCTTGCACCGCCACGAACAGTCAGCTAAGCCAGGAGAGTTATTTTAGTTAAGAACGGCCTGTGCTTTCTGTCTTCTTTTTTTTTTTTTTTTACAAATACCAATGCGGCTGCCTCTCCCTGTCTCAAAGAGCTCTTCCCCCAAAGAGAACTGAGATTCTGCCAGCCCCAGTTTACAAAGTGCTGCTACTGGAGGGCTGGGGGTGGGGGGACCTGGCCTCCCAGGTGTAAAACCCGCGAGGCAACAAGAGACCCCCTTGGACCTTTGCCTCAAATAACCAGGCTCAAATGAAGACAACTGACCAGAAGGAAATCTAACTTTTTTTTTTTTACAATCAGCTAAACTAACAGGAAGGAAGTAAAGAAAGAAGTGAGAGACTGATAGGGCTCACCACCTTCCACCTGCCGGAGACCGAGGATACTGGATCTTTCTATTCATGACAAGGGCTCTTATCGGCTCTCGCTGATGAGTCAGAATTCTCAGTCTCCATCTGCTGAAAGGCGTGCACAACCCACCAGCCACTCGCTGGGCCGGTCCGGAAAACACTAAGGAAACGGCAGTTTTAGGATATCTTGGAATCATCATCCCAGTCAATGATTCCATAAACATTTACACTCCCCCCATTATCTCTGCAGTTCCCTACAAGACCATCATAGATGAAAGAGTGAGCCAGGCTCATCACACTTGCATCAATACCTATCTGGGACATACATATAAGCATGTTCTTGGCACTTAAATGTTAGCAACTCAACTGGACACACTTATATGAGCTCTGGTCAAGGGTCTGTGGACTGTTATTAAAGAAATAGGCACACCCGTTAAGGGGGGCCGCACACAACCGGGCTAAAGGCCGGCGAAGACTGAGAAGAAAGGAAGGGTGGGGGGGGGGGGGGATCGGCCAGCTAGTGAGTACAGGTAGGAACAGAAGGGACAACAAAGGGTTAACAAGGTAAGGAAGGGGAGGAGGAAGCGAGGAGGAGCAGAAGCAGGGACAGGAAGGGCACAGGGAAATCATTTTCAAATTAGGAGGCAGGAGAAGAGCAGCGCTGGCCCGCCCGTCCACCCACTTGCAAGGGCTAACTTGTCGCAGCAAGGCGTCAGGCTACAATTTTACGCAGGGACAGCAATGGGTACACAGCAGCTTAGCACCTAACACTTCCAAGTGTTGTGGTAACTACGTGTGCAGAAACAGTTGTTTAATAAGTTACAAGTTTATGCAATGTTAGGCTTGCATGTTAGCAGCCTTAACACACAGCTTGTCTCCTGGTTTTGACGGCCAGGAGGCCTAGAACGTCGGCTTGTAAATGATGGTAAGTGCCTCCTTCAACGGGAGGCACCAAGTGACAGCGTGTGCTATGAGAGACAGCACAGTGGAGCCATGGGGGCTTGGGACGGCCCAACCTGTGGCACAGATGAGACACCCACGTGTAAAAGCTGTGTACTCGAATAGAAATATTAGTATAAGGGTTATTGTAATATGTTATATATTGTTGTTGAAATTGCAATGCTTGATGTTTCTGGCTGCGGCCAAATAAATCCAACTTTAAGAAATATATGGCCTTGTAACATGGTCGATGGGATATGAGAGGGTGTCTGAGTGTGTGCCGAATGTCCGAGTTGTGACTCTGGACGGTGTGCACTTTCAGGTAGGATGCTAGATTAAAAAGCCCATAATCTGAGCAAGTTTTGCCATTTTATTTTCTCATAGTGCATTTTACTGCAATAACAGAATGTGTGTTTGAGGAAAGACATCATTGGAAATATCGTTAAACTGTCTATACAGTAGATACTACAAAGGGAAGGGGATTTGGGATTTAGCTCACACCATTTTCAGTAGTAGCTCAAGACAAGTTATAATCAGGCACAGTTGGTATTTCTCTGCCCTCCAAGGGACTGATTATACTCTGAGTTTATAACAGAGGCCACGGAGGGTTAAGTGATTGGCCCAAGATCACAAAGAGGTATATTTTCAAAGCATTAAGTTACACACCTTTGAAATTGAGCCCCAAAGAGTCTCAGTAGGATTTCACCCCCATCTTCCCTGTTTCTCAGTCTGCTGCTTTGGCCGTTAAGCTACGCTTCTACTGAATCAGTGGCTCACTCTAATGCCACAAAGGCATCTCTTAGAATCCAGATGTTGCTTGAGCTCTATATCCACGCAATCACCAGCCAAGTTTTCCCACTAGAATGAAGGGCCTCTGCAATCCGACATGCTGTTTCCATTTGCCTTCTTTTCAATTGTGCCTAAGAGGGGGTAATTGAATTTTGAACTCAGCGTGCACTCGTGAACTGCAAGTATAGTTTCAGCAGTTTGATGTATGGATCTTTTGAATACAATAAGCCTGTATTAACTCCTACCTCATTCTGAATAATTATTTCCTTCCTTCAAAAACCATTAACAGGAACAGCCTCACACCAGACCTACGAGTTCTGAAGAAAGCAACTTTATTTTCTTTCCCCGTGTTTTCCGAAACATTGCTGCTGAGAATATGGGTGTTCATTTTTTTTCCCCACTGGCAGTGTATCAATCTGTCCTTTAGCTTACAGAGGGTTATGGGTAAAAAAAGCACCAAGATGTTGCAGGAGGAAAAAATTACTACCAAGTCCTGAGGTACCACCTGGCCAGTCAGGTTTTCAGGCTGTTCACAATGAATATGCATGAGATAGATTTACATGCACTGCCTTCTTGGTATGCAAATCTCTCTCATGCATATTTATTGGGGATATCCTGAAAACCCAACTGGCAAAAAACAGTCCCTGAGGACTAGGTTTAAAACCACTGCTCTAAATACACAATCATGTAGGAGTGGAGGAGTGGCCTAGTGGTTAGGGTGGTGGACTCTGGTCCTGAGGAACTGAGTTCAATTCCCACTTCAGGCACAGGCAGCTCCTTGTGACTCTGGGCAAGTCACTTAACCCTCCATTGCCCCATGTAAGCCGCACTGAGCCTGCCATGAGTGGGAAAGCGCAGGATACAAATGTAACAAAAATAAAATAGATACTATTGGAGATTCTACATGGAATGTTGCTACTATTGGAGATTCTACATGGAATGTTGCTATTCCACTAGCAACATTTCATGTAGAAGGCTGCGCAGGCTTCTGCTTCTGTGAGTCTGACGTCACGTCAGACTCACAGAAGCAGAAGCCTGCGCGGCCACATTGGTGATCTGCAAGGGCCGACTTCTACATGGAATGTTGCTAGTGGAATAGCAACATTCCATGTAGAATCTGAAATAGTAGCAACAGTGGAGGAGTGGCCTAGTGGTTAGGGTGGTGGACTTTGGTCCTGGGGAACTGAGTTGGATTCCCACTTCAGGCACAGGCAGCTCCTTGTGACTCTGGGCAAGTCACTTAACCCTCCATTGCCCCATGTAAGCCGCATTGAGCCTGCCATGAGTGGGAAAGCGCGGGGTACAAATGTAACTAAAATAAAATGTAAGAAAAGATCTGCATCTGAAAAATCAACCTTTACTTTTATTTATTTGGAAAATTTAATACACCTCCATTCATGTTAAGAAATCTGCATCAAGGCGGTTTACACTAAAATTGAAAATCAGCCTAAAAAGCAGGACAAACCAATGCAACACAAGACACAAAAGGAAGGAAAGCAAAATACCGCAACAATCTTAACCAAAAAACAAGAATGATAACAGCAGAGAAACACCGACATGGGCGGCTTATACAACATGGGCGACTTATACCGCACTAAATTTTACCGAATTAGATAACACGGCGTGGCCGACCACAACGGGGCTTGTACAGCTCTGCGTGGCCTGGGCGGCTTATACAGCATGGGCGACTTATACCGCACTCATTTTTGCCGCATTAAATCGAAAATCCGGTGTGGCCGGCCATAACGGGGCTTAAGGTCCGTCGCCGTAATGGCATGGACGGCTTATACCGAATTAATTTTTCGAATTAGATAACACGGCTTGGCCGGCCACAACGGGGCTCGAAAGTCCGTTGCCGTATAGCGCGTAACTGGCGGCCAAGTATTATTGGCCGGCCATCACCGCATCTTAACGTGCGGTGTGCCTCTGAGGCAGGAGAAGAGAAAAATTAACATTCCGTTAAAGGTGTTTTCGTCTCCCTGAGATCGTTTGCGCTTCGGTTCAGTGCTGTGCACAAGGTCTTCCGAGTCGTGCCTCAGTGCCGCGGATTGTGAGCACCACGTGGCCGGCCAAAAACGGGAACCGCGCTGTGGCAAACCCATCTGCCATGCACCATGGGCGGCGTATGTGGGACTCTAGCCTAGTGCGCATAATCCCTTGAGATAGGCGGCTAACCCGAGATGGCCGGCCATCCTGGAAAAGCTAAACGAGGGTCGGCAGGAGAAAGCTAAAACGCCTTGCAGCCACACATTTTCTCAATTCACTGGAATATCGTGCTCTGCTGTAAGAACTTCTTTTGGCTGTATCTGCGCGAGCTCTGCCCAGGGCGGACACAAAATGTGTGCCTGTAAAATTTCAGGAGCTGCTGCCCAGAGTTGCTCTTCTCCTGCCTCCAAATTCAAAAGGACTCCTTGTGCATTTCGAATTCCTCTCTCCTCCTCCCTTGCTCCTACTACTACTACTACTTAACATTTCTAAAGTGCTACCAGGGTTACACAGCGCTGTACAATTTTAAATGAGGAAGGACAGTCCCTGCTCAAAAGAGCTTACAATCTAAAAGACAAGTCTGCAATCAATCAAATGGGGCAGTGAAGGTAAGTGGTTAGGTGCCGAAGGCAATATTGAAGAGGTGGGCTTTGAGCAAGGATTTGAAGATGGGCAGGGAGGGCGCATGGCGTATGGGCTCGGGAAGTTTATTCCAAGCATAGGGTGAGGCGAGGCAGAAGGGGCGGAGTCTGGAGTTGGCGGTGGCGGAGAAGGGTACTGAGAGGAGGGATTTGTCCTGTGAGCGGAGGTTACGGGTAGGAACGTATGGGGAAATGAGGGTAGAGAGGTAATGAGGAGCTGCAGATCGAGTGCAATTGTAGGTTAGTAGGAGAAGCTTGAACTGTATACGGTATCTGATCGGGAGCCAGTGAAGTGATTTGAGTATATCGGTTCGTGCGGAAGGTAAGACGCGCGGCGGAATTCTGGACGGATTGAAGGGGGGATAGATGGTTCAGTGGGAGGCCCCTTCTTTCCTGCCCCCTCCCCTTGCTACCCCTTGTTTCCCTCCCACTACTACCTCTGCTCTCTAGCTGGCCCTCCCTGTACCCTCCCCCACTCTTTTGTCTTCGCTGGCCTTCAGCCCGGTTGTGGGCCCCCCTTTAACGGGTGTGCCTTGTTCTTTCATGTTAAGAAATCTGCATCAAGGCGGTTTACACTAAAATTGAAAATCAGCCCAAAAAGCAAGACAAACCAATGCAACACAAGACACAAAATGAAGGAAAGCAAAATACCACAACAATCTTAACCAAAAAACAAGAATGGTAACAGCAGAGAAACACCCGGGGACACCAAAAAGAATCCTACCTCCTGATCAATGAATACCCGCCCTTCCCTGACCGAAAAAAACCCCTTAACTATCAAAATAGTCCCTAAACAACCATGCCTTCATTAATTTCTTCAATCTCAGCGGCGATCTCTCCATCCACAAATCAAGTGGCAAAGAATTCCATAGAAAAGGTGACACCAAACTAAGTGCCCTGTTTACTAAGCCATGCTAAGGGCTTGCTAGTCTTTTTTTTTTTTGCAATTTTACAATACATCTCAAGAATACACTCTTGACTGTGAATAGTGTTAACAGAGATAAAGTTCAGGAAATTATAGTAAACATAATTCTAACACTCAAGTCCACTATTAAATGGATCCATGATTTCAAAGCACAGGAAGAAGTATAAACCAAAACGAAAACCCGCAATAGGTTTTAGTAAGGTTATTCAGCACCTAGAAAGGACGGAAATAATAATTAATTAAACTCTTTCAGATCTTTGAGAGGTTATGCGCGATGACAACTGTGAAGGTTCCATGAACACATACTTAATTGAATTAAGTCGAATTATACATTTACAAGAAAAACGTAACTAAAATATTCCCCCAAGTTGTGGAATGGCAGGTTTCAACAGAAGAAATTGCTTGCGCCTTTTCTGGGTTTCTTTTGAAATATCAGGAAACATATTTAGTCTTAGGCCTAGGAACAATTCCCCCCCCCCCCCCCCCCCCCCGTTTCTAAAGAATAATCGAAGAAGCATCTGCTTGTCAGGAATTAAAGCAACAGAAGCTACCAAAGTCTTTTTAGCGTGCACTAATGATTAGCGTGCGCCAAACACTAAAGTCACCCATAGGAACAATATACTCTAGCACGCTAAAAACGCAAGCGCACCTTAGTAAACATGGCCCTAAATGCAGCATCAATAGATGAATGATGCCAGTATCTTAAACAAGAAGGAGCAACCAAAACATTTGCCTGCGAAAATCCTAACTACCTAGACGAAAAATGGGGAACCAACAATGGAGACAGACAGAATGGTCTACCTGAGATTAATGCCTGATGAACCAGCAATAAAATCTTATATTTAATTCGAGTCAAGACCGGCAACCAGTGCTGTTCCCTTAACAACGGTGTCACATGATCTCTCATAGAAGCATTAAACAATAATCTTATAACAGTATATTTCACTCGCTGCAAGCGATCCATGAGTCAAGTGCTAATGCCCATTACTCGGGTCACGTTTTGTATGAGTAAAACAACAAAAATAAAAATAACAAACAGTGAACATACAAGACTAATGAAAGTTAGATTCAAAGAGTTTTTTAAAGTTTCAGCACCATAGTCAGCTCCTACAACAGACAGACAGACAGTAACTCACAGGGAAAAATTAACGTTATCCCTCTATTTGATATGGGGTCGATATTCAAAGTGATTAAACTGGGCAGGAGAAGCTCTTGCCCAGTTAACTTGCTTGCGCAGGGCTATCTGGCGATATTCAGTGGCAATTAACTGGATAATGCCGCTGAATATTCCCCCTAATTGCCTATACAAAAAACGTCAATGTTTTGGGTAGTCCAGGGGTGGAGTCAGGGCAGTGGCAGCAACTTTTCTGATTAAATGCCCATATTCAGCACTTAATAGGATAAGGTAACCAGACACATTGGACCACATAAAATGCAGCTCTATCTTTGTCCAGTTTCACTTATCTGATTAAGGGTTGGATATTGCCATAACAGGATAAGTGCCGGCCGACTACACATATCCAGATATTCAATGGTATCCACCAATCTCACTTCTGGAACTTTTTTCTGGCTGTTGGAAGGTAGCTGCTATTTTTCCTCATATTAAAGATTTACAATCTGACCTTCTAACCCTCTTAGCTATCGCTCTATTTCCCAACTCCCCTTCTTCACGAAGGTTACTGAGAAGATGGTAGCTAATCAACTAACCTCTTTTCTTACACAGATTAATGCTCTTAATTCAAGATATACTGGTTTCAGAGAACAAATGTCCACTGAGCACACTCTCTTGGGCTTACATGACCATATTCATTATGTCCCTGATAATGGTAATGAAGTCCTTCTCGTTTCCCTTGATCTCACTGCAGCATTTGATTTACTAAATCATGCAATCTTATGTATGCATCTTGAAGAACTTGGCACAGCATGATCATGGTTGTGTTCTTACCTTCCTAACAGAACATTTCAGCACCCTCTCCAAAACCCACAAACTTTCCTGTAGAGTTCCCCAAGGTTCAGTCCTAGGCCCTATTTTTATTCAATATCTTTCTGGCACCCCTTGCCCTTCTTATACAGTTGCTCAACCTTAACTTTTTTATGTACACAGATGATATTCAGTCTTCGTTTAGTCCCCTTTTCTTCGCTACAAAAGCTCTGAAATCTCCTCTAATCTTAACCGAATGTCAAAATGGCTCTCTACTAATGAATTAAATTGAATCCTTCAAAATCCATTACAATACTCTTCTCTCATTCTAGCTCTTCAAAATTAACCTACCTACTGAACATTTGTGGTACTGACATACCGCTAACAAGTTTTGCTCCAATTCTTGGAGACATCTTGGACAACTGACTTTTTTTTCAACCATATTTCTATGCTCGTCCATAAATCCTTTTATTCAATGACCCAGTTGTACATAGCTCGTTCTCTTTTCAATAACCAATCCTTTCATCTACTGGTTCACTCTAGAGGTCAACCAAATTTTGGCACCAAAACCGACCCGAATTTTAGGTTCAGGTTTCGACCGAAAATACCTGAGCATTTCAGCCAGAACTGAAAACATGACCCCGCCCCTGCTGCCCCACCGCAAGCCTTCCCTCCCAATCCAGCCTCCCACTCTCCCCGGCCATTCACCAACACCTCCCACCCTCTCCCTCCCCATAGACCCTCCCAGGGCCTACCTTCTAAAGGCACTTGTGGTCTAGTGGCTTCTTCAGGGCAGGAGCACCCTGCATTACTCCTACCCTGGTGACTCCATGTTCTAAATGATGGCTGTGACTTCTCATGGCAGCTTCAAGAGACCGCCATGAGAGGTTGTGGCCACCATTTTGGAATTGGGAATAGAATAAGCGGGAGCAAAAAACACAACACTTTGAAAATATTTTTTTGGAAAATATGTTATATTGCTTACTAACGTGAATATTCCAACCTTAGGAATCAATGTCCACCATCTCTGATTTCTCCGTTTTGCACCGCACAGAAGGAAATGCATTTCTGCTTTGGTGTTGAACTGTATACAAAGTCGGGCTTTTTGGAATTTTCAGTTCAGTTTTGTCTGCATATTTCTAGTTTATAGTCCCTTATTCTGTATTTAGGGAGGATCTGTTCATGTTCTGTTTGACGTAGGTAAGGTTCTGGTTGTAGTTTCTACATAGGGCTCTGTAGCAAACCTAATTGTTCTTTTTCCCCCATAAAAGAGGGATTAGTGATGAGACCATTATATATAGAACAAAGGCATTGGAACACATGTCCAAATCAGAATGTACTCGATTCCAGTACCATTTTTAGAAAAGGCTCTGCCTTTACAGTCTGTGTCATGATTATGGGTGGGCAAGAGATAGCTTTGACGGCAACTCCAGTGAATGGAAATTAGGACCAGTGCCAGGCAGATAGCAGGGACGGATCAAGAACAAGTGTGTGTTTTTTATGCCGAATTCATATTATATGCTATGAGTGTATCTCAGAGGAGGAGGGGAGACACCTTAAGGTTGATAGCGAGTAAAATGTGAGTTTGCAACATTGTTGGATCACTGGTTTATTCACATATTGACAATAAACGGGAACATCCAAAATTATAAATCAACTCTTCCATGACTGTGTGACTGCCCTATTTTTTGATGCCAGTATTTGATCATGACAGAGTATAACTTGAATAGAGTGGTAGGTGCAGCTCTCTCGTTGTAAACTGGATACACTCTAATAAATTATAAATAAACTCCGAGAAAACCAAAGCTCTTATTTTTCATCAGAAAGACGATATTCAGCTCCCATCTATATATATAAAAGGCAAGACCAACGTTCTATGAAGCCTCCAGCCGGAAGTGTGAAGCGCCAGAGATATCCGGTTTCCCCATGAGTGAAGGAAAACAGCACAGCACGAAATCTCACACAGTGAAGGACTCAGAGGGGGGAGGGGAGAGAGATGCCCTCACTCTCTCTGTAACAAAAACATAGAACAGCAGGAAACTTAACACTGAAGGACTGGACTCGGAGGGGGGAGGGGGAGGGAGAGAGGGCAGGGACACACACTCCCACATGCACACTCTGAAGAAAACCTTGCTAGCCCCCGTTTCATTTGCATCAGAAACGGGGCTTTTTTACTAGTGTCCTCATATTATGCCCACCTTAAATATCCAACTGTTGATTTTTTAAAGATTTTAGAAGTCATTATAGACAAACTGTTTTCAACCCCACAATTCTTCCCTCATACAGAAAAGCTTCTTTTCCTTAAAGAAAATACATTCCATACCTTCGTTCCTTGATTCAAAATTTCTGTGCATCCTACATCATTTCTTATACTGAGTTAGTTAGATTACTGTAACTCTCTCTTCCTTAGCTTACTCTCAACTACACTGAAACACCAACAATTCATCCAGAATATAAAAGTCAAGCTGAGCTATGGTGGAAAATGTTGAAACCATGTAACACCATTCCTTAAAGCTCAACATTGACTCCTGATCTCATTGCGTAGCTCTTGTAAGGTCCAAACATTGATGCATCAAATAAAATATACTGGCCTGCATAGGTGTTGGGAGCTAAGTGGAAAGTTCTAGCTCTTGGGTTATGAGAGGCAATACTGAAGGGGGGAGGTTTCGGGTGGGAAGAGGGTAGAAGGGGGGGGGTTATGTTCGGAACTCAGGCTGAATATATTGATAAGTCGTGAATCAATTATGTTGTTCATAACCTTTGTAATACCAGTAATTAGGATAATCATTCACAAAAGGGGGTGGGGGGAAGTTGGGGCTTTATTGAGGATAGCGATGGGTGTAGACTGAATAGTTTATATAAGGAGCAGTGGGGGTAAATGTAAAAGTTTGATGATATTTCATTATATGTTTCTGATCTCATGGCTGTTTGACTTGTATGTATGTTTATTGATACCCATATGTGGCATCACATGTCATTTGAAACATGAAATATACTGGCCTACCATTATTTTTGTTCTGCTATCTCATAGGTTGCATACCTACTCATGTCCTATGGTCCCAACAGTGACTACTAGTCATTCCTTCGTTTAGACAAATATGATTCAACCCAAATTGACTAAAAAAATACCTAGTAGTCTAATGTAGGGGACAGGAGCAGTTCCCTCTCTACGCCTGCTCCAGGCTTCAAAATGGCAGCTCTGACCCCTAGTAGTTGCCTCACAGTACTATTGCTAGGGATTAATCTGCCAAATAAGGAGCTATTTCCTTATTTGGAAAATTAACCTCCAGCGGTACCACCACAAGGCAACCACTAGGTATCAGAACTGCTATTTTGAAGCTCAGAGGCAATGGGTCAGGAGAGAGGGCTTCTCCTGTCCCCTACACTAGACTACCAGGGATTACTTGGGTAAGTGAAAGGGGATTGGTTGGGGGATGGGGGAGAGTTGGATCTTGAGTAAGAGAAGACTGGATTGGAAGAGAGGCTTATCTTGGGAGTGATCGGATTGGGGGGTTCTTCATAAGGGGGATGGGGTGTGGGTGCCATGAGCCAACAGTTTGTGTCGCATTATCTGATGCCATAAGTATGGATGCCCTTAATGCCTCTCCTTGAGTTGACATTAAGGGTACCCTTGCTATCAGCATTTTTGACTGTTAGCATGTAGTAATGTCCTGTGTGCTGTCAGGGCTAGCTACACCCTATCTCTGCCCATTACCCACCTGAATCCCACTCCAACCTGCACTAAGCAGCTTTCATAGGATTTTTACTAAGACGACTGTTTTTAGCATGTGGTAGCTATTAGCACGGGTCATTGCTAACACTAGCACATGCTAAAACTCGCTCTAATTGTTTCGTAAACATTCCTCATAATTACTCTGCATCAGGAGCAGAGATAAAACCTGTAGAGCTTTTCATAATAATGAATTAAGACAGAAACTTGAGGAACAATGCTTCTTTCATTAGGACGTCAGAGCAAGACACTTGTATAATTAATCATGTTGCCTAACATAATTATTTCAATGCAGGGAATAAAGAATACCAGCCACGTCAATACAACGGTGAAATATAAACAGAAGGCGTTTGTCTTTACCGAGTGAAACCCTGGTTTCTTAAACTAAATGAAAGACTCAAACTGACATGTGATTTCACGTTATTTGAATTGAGTACCTGGAAAAGAACCCTCCACTTTTTAATAGGGAGAAAAAAAGATGCACTGTAGTTGACATTTGCCCCTGGAATTCTATATATGGCGCCTAAAAAATCTGTGCAGAACTAAGCGTATTCTATAATACATAGGAGCAGTGTATAGAATACACTTAGTCCATAATGTAACGCCTAAATCTATGTTTTTGCCCTTTCGCACCAATAAAAACCATGCGCGTAGATTTGGCACACTGACCCGTATTCTGTAATTGCATGCAGAAATTTTGGAACGCCACGAAGCACCGATAAAAATGCCCATAAGCACGCCCCTTTTAAGCTACCAAAAAAAAAAATCCTTCAGTCTCTGGTCTAAAAACTACAATACTTATATGAAGTCGAGATAAGGACGGAAGGAAGTCAGCAGCAGGAGGATTACGCTGCCAGTTGACGCCTTCAAATCCGAGTCCCTGAAGAAATGATTTTGAAGCCCGCGGCGTCTGGCGTCTTTTAGGGGGAGGCTATTGGATATTCTCTTGTCACGACTCAACAAGATGGAGCACTCACGAATCACAAGTGCAAGTGTATTTATTGATTATATTATTAGCAACATTGGCTACTGGTTACACTTATACCACATTTAATAGACAGTGAATTAAGGATTAGTATCACCTGAACCAGCATAAATATATAAAAAAAAAGAATCACCCGATGAACGAAGTGCTGAACCACCAGGCACTTGCAGTACTGAGTGGAAATTCTGAGGGTATTCTTTAAAAACTTGAACTTACACTAATACTCTTGGGGTAGCCTTTGCTGAGATTATTATTTTCCAATTTTGGTAACTTTTTGTCCTGGTTTGGATATTTCTTGTCCTTTTAAGCTACACGCATTTATTTTGAACTACACACTTCGCAATTTAGACACACTTCTTTATAGAATGCGCTTAGCGATTTCCGGGCATAAATTGTGATAATTGCCAATTAGTGCTCATTATTGCTTGTTTAGTTTTGTTAAAAACGCTGATTACCTTGCTACACCAATTTACGCGCGTACCTCCGCGCGGAATCTAGGCACCATATATAGAATCTGGCCCTTGGTGCAGAAATGAGCTTAACAAAAACTCCAAAGTTCAGACCAAACAGATGGGTCACCTAAATATTTATTTGTTTGTTGCATTTGTACCCCACATTTTCCCACCTATTTGCAGGCTCAATGTGGCTTACATAGTACCGTCAAAGGCGTTTGCCCAGTCTGTGGATAACAAATACAAAGTTGTATAGTGATCGTATGAGGTATAAGTGGAGGGTCGGAATGGATGAAGATTGTGTGTTGTCCTGATCGATCGTAGTCATGCTGTGTTGGTAAGGTGAAGAGGGTTACGTGGGGTCGTTGGGATAGGCCTTTTTGAAGAGGTTGGTTTTTAGTGATTTCCTGAAGTTCAAGTGGTCATGGATTGTTTTCACAGCTTTTGGGAGCCCATTCCATAGTTGTGCGCTTATGTAGGAGAAGCTGGCTGCGTAAGTTGTTTTGTATTTCGGTCCTTTGCAATTTGGGTAGTGTAGGTTTAGGTAGGATCTTGATGATCTGACTTTGTTTCTTATTGGTAAGTCTATGAGGTCTGTCATGTATTGTGGGACTACGGCGTATATGATTTTGTGGACTAAGGTGCAGATTTTGAAGATGATCCGTTCTTTGATTGGGAGCCAATGCAACTTTTCTTGGAAGGGTTTGGCACTTTCGAAGCCTCTCTCCATCAGCTACTTTTAAATTTTTTAATATATTTCTGCTCTGCCTTCCCATGAATAAACTATGGGGGAAGGAGCGGATTTTCAAAAGAGATTACCCATAAAATATTTCCACCATGCTGTGGCTACAACTAACTATCTGTTACAAAAGGGGCAAAGCCAAGGGGGAAGAATACAGCAAGCAAAAAACAGGTGCGGATTTCAACATCAAATTCCTACAAATGCTCTAAAGAGTAGACTTTTCACCTGCGAAGACTGTCGTTCGTGAAGAGCTCGCAGTGCTGCCTGCTCCAGAATTTTCTAAGGAGAATTCCAAGGGGCATTTACCCTTGAAAATTCAAAAGCAATGCTGATGTAAATTTTAAAAATTGCCCCTTTAGTGAGGAGAGGGAGGACTTCTGACCTGGTAAAATATTTAAGGAACCCTCAAAGGGTTAACAGCTTTTGGTACAAGTTTTTTAAAAAAAATTGCAAGTTTTATAGTAAAAGTTAATTTAATCATTGTTTTTAACAATTACTGTAAAAACTCCAAAGGCTGTTCTGGAATGAAGAAAAAGCAGCTGCTGGGAGAGCACCACCTTGTCCTTCGAAGCCGACGCTCATTTGATTGCAATTAAATTTGGAATTCTACACTGCCATGTTTAATTTCCCGAAGGGGTAATTTCTGAAAGCAGAAGTCCCTGCTCACATCCAATATGTCAAATAACGTACTGTGCATAGTTAATAAGGACTACTGAATCTTCGTCTGATACAGTTTGCAACACTAATTCAAACCAACATGGACTAAATTCTGAAAACGGTGCCTAAAAAAAATCGGCAACAAAAAAAAAATAGCGCTTAGCGTTATTCTATAAATGGCGCTTAAAGTTAGGCGCTGTTTATAGAATAGTGCTTAGTGCTGGGAACTGCGACTAAATTTAGGCGCGACCATTTACACCAACCAAACCTTGGCATAAATCCCCACACCTAAATTAGGCGCAGATCTCGGTTATTCTATAACAATGCACCTAAGTTGTGGGAACGCCCCCGATGTGCCCATGACACTCCCATGGCTGTGCCCCCTTTCACACATAAAATTTACGCATGTAAATTTTAATTAAATCTATTTAGCACCAACAATTGGTTGTTAAAAAGCCGATTATTTGAGCTAATTGGCTCGTTATTGAATTAAAATGTGTGCGCAAACTGGTCTCGCACCCAAATTTGTGCATGCAATTTCTAGTGACTTTTACAGAATTTGGGTGCATACGCGTAATGCATAATGTGTGCTATAGACATGTCCCTTAGTCAATACGTAATGAAGTACCCACCTGAGCAATACTAAATACCTTGGACAAACTTTCATTTATTTATTTATTTATTTGTTGCATTTGTATCCCACATTTCTCCACCAATTTGCAGGCTCAATGTGGCTTACATTGTTCTGTCATGGCAGTCACCATACCAGAGTAAATGATACAGTCAGTATTACACAAAGAACATGGGTGACATAATAGAATTAAGCAATCAGTATGGAGAGGTCACATTCGGAATAACAGATAAAGCGTTAGTGCATTACAATTCTTATGATGGATTGTTGTAGTATGCTTTGTTGAAGAGATAAGTCTTCAGTGATTTCCGAAAGTTGGTTAGATCTCGTATTGTTTTCACATCAAATGGTAGTGAAATTCCACAACTGCGAACTCATGTAGGAAAAACTAGACGCATGTGTTAATTTGTACTTTAGTCCTTTGCAGCTGGGGAAGTGGAGATTCAGGAATGTACGTGCGGATCTCTTAGTGTTCCTACTTGGTAGGTCTATGAGGTCTGACATGTAAGCCGGGGCATCTCCGTAAATGATTTTATGAACCAGGGTGCAGACCTTGAACGTAATACATTCTCTGAGTGGGAGCCAATGCAGTTTTTCTCTTAGGTGTTTGGCACTTTCATATTTTGTTTTACCAAATATGAGTCTGGCTGCAGTGTTTTGGGTTGTTTGTAGTTTTTTGATGATTTGTTCTTTACAACCAGCAAAGAGTGCGTTGCAGTAGTCTAGGTGACTTAGCACCGTTGATTGTACCAGGCTGCAAAAGATATCCCTTGGGAAGAAAGGTTTAACTCTTTTGAGTTTCCACATTGAATAGAACATTTTTTTTTTTTTTGTATTCTTCGCATGGCTTTCAAGTGTGAGATTACGGTCAATGATAACTCCCAGAATTTTCAGGCTGCCTTTCCTCATTGGACATTTTTTACAGTATAGTGCTCAGTTGTGTTACTTGGCACCTGGTTTGCTGTAGGGACTCATACAAAATCCAGTTTTCATATGCCTTGTTGCAAAGGTAGGCAAGCCTTACGAGTGCCAACACTTCATTCAGAAATCTCTGAGACAGACTGCAACACACAACTGTAAGCTTATTCTATTCTTTGGGTGAGTATAATCATGGCAAATTTGTGATTTGGAAAGAAACAAGAAACCCCACAGTATATACAGAACACAAGAGTAGCAGAGGTGGCTAAGGGGAAGGAAGGAAAACCAAGGGATGTCACCAGTGACCGTTACTGCTGATGTGAACCAACTTGATCGGGATGCTGCACAAGTGCCTATATCAGGGGTCCCACAGTGTCAACTGGAATTAGTAAGACACAGATTAACATTTCAACTTCAATCGAAGTCAAACTACTCCTTGGGTTTGAGTGAACAGTACTTAACTGAAGAGCTCTTTGGATACAGTGGTTTTCAGTTAAGTGCTGTTTGCTCCAACCTAAGGAGCTTTTGAACTTGACTTGAAGGTGAAAAATTAAAACTGGGCTGTGAAATCTGTCTTACCACTTCCATTGTAAAGTGTGGGACCTCTAATGCATACATTTGTGCAGAAACCTGACCAAGTTGAGTCACATCTACAATAAAGGTCATTGGTGACATCACTTAGTTGTCCTTCCTTTCTCTGATATTTGTGATTTCCTACAAAGGCAGATAGTGTGAAGCCCCGCCCAGGATGCACTGGGCAGGGCTGGCTGCCACCATTTTCGAGGCAGCACTGCTTGAAGAGCAGGGAGTCCACCTCCCTCCTCCAACACAGGTAAGGAAGGGGGTAGGGAAGAGGGCCACTAGACCACCAGGTGGAGGGGGTTGATTTGCGGGCCCAATGGGCCACCAGGGTTCTACTTGGGGGGATGCTAGGAGGGGTTAGGGGGGCTGGAGACCCATCAGATCTCCAGGCCCCCTGAACTTGTGTCAGAGGGTCAGGCGACTAGAGAGTCGCAAGACCTCCAGCCCCTGTTTCAATGGGGGGGGGTCCACGTTCCTGCTCTTGCAGGGGGTGCTGCATTGGGGGGGGGGGAATGGGGGACCTGCTAGCATGCAAATGCATGCTGGACAGAGCTTGCCATTCCTCCCCAATGGTCTGCAAACCCTAACGTCAGCTCTGAGCTGGCGTAGGGTTTGCCACAGACCGCGCCAATGTTTGGCGCGCTGCTCGTTGATCATTGGGAAGGAATTCATTTAGCATGTATTTGCATGCTACTTGCGCTAAGACCCTGTTTTGCGTGCATTTGCATGCTAGTTTCATTCAGAGCCCGCGAGCGCATTGTTTCATGCGCTCGGGGGCTCTGATCATGGGGCGGAAGCAAACACAGCAACTAGTATGGTGCCAACAGCCTCTAGCACCTGCATTTGCTTCTGATCATCGACCCATTATGGCTTCTTTTACAAAGCTGCACTAGCGATTCCTGTGCAGTAAATGAAAGGAAGCCCATTCAATTCCTATGGGCTTCCTGTCATTTGCTGCAAAGGAATCTCTAGCGCAACTTTGTAAAAGAAGCCCTAAATGATGAATTAGCACGTGTTAACAGCTACCGCACAAGCGCCAACTGTTACCGTGGTAGATTTGCAGTTCTGTGTGCGCTAATCCATGTGTTAAATGCTTTTCATGTTAGAGAACCAGGTGGGGTATGGGTACAGAACGGATATGGATAGCATTAGGGCCGCCGAGGGGGGGGGGGAGGGGGGACAAAATTCTCCGGGCCTGGGCCTCCAAGGGGGGCCTGGCACCGGGGTCAGGCTGCCGGCGCAGAAGTCCCCGGTCTCACCTGCCTGCCTCCTCAGCTCCAGGCCCCCTGCATTCAAAGCGGCAGTCGCAGATCGCCTCTCTTCTGGCCTCCCTTCCCTGTGTCCCGCCCTCGTGGAAACCGGAAGTTACATCAGATGAGGGCGGGACACAGGGAGGGAAGGCCAGAAGAGAGGCGATCTGCGACTGCTGCTTTGAATGCAGGGGGCCTGGAGCTGAGGAGGCAGGCAGGTGAGACCGGGGACTGCAGCGGCGCGGGGAGCGACGGGGTGCGGCAGCGGCGGGGGGAGCGACTGGACGGCAACGGCAGGGGGAGCGGTGGGGGGGCAGAGGCGGGGCGGCCTTGCCCCGGGCCCGGCCTAGTCTCTCGGCGGCCCTGGATAGCATACAGCTGTTAGTCCAGGGTGCATACATGTGCAATTAGGTGCCCTTTTACAAAGGCGCGGTAGGATTTATGCGCGTGCAGCATGCACCAAAATGAGACTAACCTTCAGGCTAGCGCAACCCTCTGGTGGTAATTTCAGATCTGGCACATGCCCATACCGCCGGACCAAATTACTTTTTTATTTCCTACCATGTGCGGGTGTTTCCAGTGTTAACCGGCAGTTAGCACATGCCGACTTGGTCACTGCACGTTTAGCATGTCAGCCCTTACCGCCAGATCAATGGCATTAAGGGCTCAGGCTGTAAATAGGTGCGCACCGGTTTCAATTTTACCGCAGGCCCTTTTCCAGGCCCATTGCAAAAAAGCCCTTTTTCCCCAGATCCAGTAAAAACTGGCCAGGCGCGCACCAAAAACACGAAGCCACACTACTGCAGGCCACTTTTTGCAGCGGCTTAGTAAAAGGACCCCTTAGTGTGGCTTCACTTAGCGCCTCCTCAGTAAGCTAAGTGTAGCCACACTAATTGTGACCAGGTGCCATTCACATTAATGCATTAATCTGGGTATTCATGGATGGCAAAGCCCCTAACAGTTAGACCGCAGCCTTTGCACCTAATGTGCTCTAATGTCTGCTGTTAAGGCACATTGGGGGAGATTCTATATATAGCGCCCAGAAAATCCGCACAGAAATCATTTTCGCCTAAGTGTATTCTATAAGATTTAGGTTCGGTATGTTTATTTATTAGGATTTATTTACCGCCTTTTTGAAGGAATTCACTCAAGGCGGTGTACAATAAGAATAAACCAAACATGATCAATAGGAAATTACAGCAGTAAAAATATTCAAGTACAGTAATACCTCGTTATCGTCAGTTTCGGTTTTCATCGATTTTTTCCGCAAAAAATTTGTCTCGGATTTTGTCAGTTGCCTCAGATTTTGCCGGCGTGCCCACATGACCTCGCTGCTAATTTTGAGAAAACAAAGGGCGACCCACGCGTTTTCCTACTCAGAAAATAATTGCCTCGGTTTTCGCCAATGGTTTTCGGACAGATTATCGACGAAAACCGAGGTATCACTGTAACAATACAAAGTATGGCATGGTATACTACTTGCAATGACAACACAATGAGGCATATTTTCAAAGCACTTTGGGAGGCTAAGTTCCATAGGTTTCTATGGAACTTTGGGAGGCTAAGTGCTTTGAAAATGAGCCTCAATATGTACTAGAACATTACAATTGGTAGTGAAGGGTAAGGCAATGTTGTAACATATAGATGAGTAAGAAAGTAGGAAGAATTAGAAAGTAAGGTGATTGATTTGAAGAAAGTTGCACGTGAGGTCAGAGAGATGGTTAAATATTATCTCAGCTAGGGTAGGAGTGGATAAACATGTCCCGCTGCAGTATGTGCAGCCTGAGTCACTCCTTGTGTGTGTGAGTGAGACTAATACATTAGTTACTTCTTCCATTAAAGGCCTGGTTGAAGAGCCAAGCTTTCACCTGCTTCCTGAAGTAGAGATAGTCTTGTGTTAAGCGCAGCCCGAGTCACACCTTGTGTGTGTGTGTGTGTGTGTGTGTGTGTGTGTGTGTGTGTGTGTGTGTGAGTGAGACTAACAAGTTAGTTACTTCTTCCATTAAAGGCTTGGTTGAAGAGCCAAGCTTTCACCTGCTTCCTGAAGTAGAGATAGTCTTGTGTTAAGCTGAGTATAAAAAATACGTTTAGTTGATATCCCAGTGCTTAAATCTACGTGCCTCCATTTACACAAAGAAAACATGGCGTAAATCCCTGCACGTGGATTGGGCCATATTCCATAACAATGTGCATAAATTTTGGAATGCCTATTAAATGCCCATAGCCACACCCCTTTTGAACTGCGCACTTTAGAATTTAGGCACTGTTCATTACATCATACGCTTAGCAAGTTATGAACATAAATTCTACTTATTGCCAATTAGTGCTCATTATTGCTTGTTAAGTCAATTAAGTTACGAGCACTGTTATGGATTGAGCTTAGATTTAGGTGCAGAACACTAGGTGCGATATATAGAAGCCAGCAGATTAGGTGCAAAAACAACGCACTTTACTAAAAGACTCCCTTTTAGTACCGAGATAACTTGCCTTCTGTTCAGCTTTGGAAATGCAAGGAATTAAATTTAAAATTCTAATTCAAAAACAATATAAGTCACTCAGGGGCCTGCGCTGGCGTAGGTGTGCATGTTTCAGACGCACGCACATCATTTTTTCAGAGCGCCTGGAAAAAGACTTTTTTTTGTGGCCGAAAATGGACGTGTGGCAAAATTAAAACCAGCGTGCGTCCATTTTTGGCCTGAGACCTTACCGCCACCCACTGATTTAGCAGTAAGGTCTCACACGCTAACCACGCGGTAAGCGGCCAGCATGCGTAAACTGCCAGTTACCACCGGGTAAGCACCGCGCGGTAGAAAATCAAAAATATTTGCTACCGTGTGATTTGGACACGCATCAAAATGGAATTACTGCCCAGGGCACGGGGTAGCCGGGCAACAGTTCCAACTTGGCAGGCGTTGGTGTCTACGTGGCTTAGCAAAAGGTCCCCTGAATGAAATATACTACCAGCTGTTCAACAAAAAGTATGAAATCATGATAGTAAGGAATTTTTATAGCACGGAATTTGGGTGAAACATAAAAGTTTCCACCATAAGAACAAAAATTGACTCATACTATACATGGTAATTGTGTAAAAATAGTTTGCAACCCAGTCTTTGAGGTCCCTTAACTGCTCATTTCACCATGATAAACCCTTGCAGTTCACATCACAGATTGGTGCCATTGTTCGTTCCCGTTTCTTTTAAATGAGAAAGAGGAAGCCGCAAGCGACAAATCAAACAAAAGTCAAATTTCATAAAGGTAGGTCATGCATTGATAACTGGTCGATTGGACTATTGTAATTCAGTATATATCAAGGACTGACACATAATAGTTTGAAAAGGCTGCAATTGATTCAAACACAGCAGCTAGATTAGTAACAGGGAAAAAATATTTTGATCTCATAACACCTATTCTGGCTGAACTGCACTGGCTGCCTATCGGGGAACAGATTTATTTTGAATTGTCGTGTCTTGTCTACAAAGGCTCCCTTGTGGGGGTTCCAGAATATCTTTCAAGCAAGTTACAAAAGTGGAAATCTCAACATACACGTTCTTCTCAGAAATGTTGGATTCAATTACCTTCTTTAAGTTCTATTAGGAATAAGGAATTTCTTTATGCTGGACCCTCGCTGTGCCATTCACTGCCAACTGAGTTGAGCAATAATTCTAGTTGTTCATTGTTTCAGAAGCCCCTGAAAACTTGGTTATTCGAGAAAAGCTTTTAGATGAATGTAAATTGAGTACTATCATCTTATGTTAGTTAACTGATATGGTTTATTTATTGTTTTGTATTATAACTGTATTATTTGCTAAGCGGAATATTGTGTTAATAAATCAAATAATTACTGAGCAATAGCATATTTCATGATTCGAATAGTACTGACTGAGAAGGAAAAGCAAAAGCTAGACTGACCACGCCACTTTGAGAGGAACTCTATTTCAGTGGTCTTCATTCATTTTTAAGCTGGGGACAGGTGAGATGCCAGTGAGCTGAAGGACAGCCACCAAACATCTTCCCATGCGGGGCTATGATACTGCTGACCAGATGTCAGTGATATCAATCCTCACCAGCCCTCCTTCAAACATTGGGGGGTATCCTCAAGGTTATGAGCATTTCCAAATGGATTCTTTTGTCTAGTGAGAAACATCTTGTCCTTCAAGCATGTGGCTCTTCCCCCATCCACTTTCCCCTTTCTGTCCTGAGCCTGGGTAGAGAGGCAGAGTAGCGAAAAAAAAACCCCAAAATAAACCAAACAAAAAAAACAGAAAGACAATTTTTATTTATTTATTTGTTACATTTGTACCCCACATTTTCCCACCTATTTGCAGGCTCAATGTGGCTTACACAGTACCGTCAAGGCGTTCGCCAAGTCGGTTGAGAACATATACAAGGTTGTCTAGTGATCGAATGAGGTAGTTGTGAAGGGTCAGGAGGGATGAAGATTGTATGTTGTCCAGTACGATCATTGGTCATGCTGTGCTGCTGGGTGAAGGAATTTACGTAGGATCGTTGGGGTAGGCCTTTTTGAATAGGTTGGTTTTCTGTGATTTTCTGAAGTTCAGGTGGTTATGGATTATTTTCACAGCGTTCGGGAGTCCGTTCCATAGTTGTGCGCTTATGTAGGAGAAACCGGATGCGTAAGTTGTTTTGTATTTAAGTCCTTTACAATTTGGGTAATGTAGGTTTAGGTATAATGGGGGTTGCCCCAGAGGTCTCTAGCATTAAAGAACACTGCTCTCTTTGATCTGGGATGTCAAATCCCTCTTTTGACCTGGCTATTGGGACATTGATATGACATCACAAAGCAGCTTCATTAATCCCATCCTGCTTCAGGCTTTTTGCCTGCCTGCATCCAAGACCATGTTGCACTTGTGTACTGCATTTGCCCGATACTTGTGGGAAGGACAAAAAGCATCTGGAATGTGCAAATGAGAGACAATTAATGCAAGGCAGTTTGCACTGGTCTATTCTTGAGAGATTTGTCTCTGAAGTCTGAGTCTCGGGTAATGGTGTAGTTGCTCATGAGCTTATTGAACTTGACATTTGACATAACTTCTGCTATTTCAGATACCAGACGATGTGCGGCTAACCCCTCTTATTTAAAGAAGAAATGCATCCTACTTGCCTGCAGAACGGAGGCTTTAAAAGAAAAGGAAAACGTAGGATTAAATAGAACAGATAAATATTTTGCTTCTTCTATAAATGTACTCACTCTGCTGCTCCCCAGTATCTCTCCACACTCGTCCTTCCCTACACCCCTTCCCGTGCACTCCACTCCATGGATAAATCCTTCTTATCTGTTCCCTTCTCCACTACTGCCAACTCCAGACTTCGCGCCTTCTGTCTCGCTGCACCCTACGCCTGGAATAAACTTCCTGAGCCCCTACGTCTTGCCCCATCCTTGGCCACCTTTAAATCTAGACTGAAAGCCCACCTCTTTAACATTACTTTTGACTCGTAACCACTTGTATCCACTCGCCTCCACCTACCCTCCTCTCCTCCTTCCTGTACACATTAATTGATTTGATTTGCTTACTTTATTTTTTTGTCTATTAGATTGTAAGCTCTTTGAGCAGGGACTGTCTTTCTTCTATGTTTGTGCAGCGCTGCATATGCCTTGTAGCGCTATAGAAATGCTAAATAGTAGTAGTAGTAGAGGAGTAGCCTATTGGTTAGTGCAGTGCAGCTACTTGTGACTCTGGGTAAGTCACTAAACCCTCCATTGCCCCTGGTACAAAATAAGTACCTGAATATATGTAAACCGCTTTGAATGTAGTTGCAAAAACCTCAGAAAGGCGGTATATCAAGTCCCATTTCCCTTTCCCCCTTTCCCTTATGACATCACAATATCAGAAGTGAGCCAAGTATCAGGCAATCAAGCCATTGTGACATCACTGATGAGGTTGGTTCTTATTGGTGGACTGAGCCTCCACCTACCCTCCTCTCCTCCTTCCTGTACACATTAATTGATTTGATTTGCTTACTTTATTTTTTGTCTGTTAGATTGTAAGCTCTTTGAGCAGGGACTGTCTTTCTTCTATGTTTGTGCAGCGCTGCGTACGCTTTGTAGCGCTATAGAAATGCTAAATAGTAGTAGTAGTAGTAGATCCTGCAAAGATTTTAACATATTATTTTCAAAAACGAAAAATATCCAGGCAGAATAAATACAGCCTAGTTTTCATAATATACATTACCCAAACTGTAAAGGACTAAGATATAAAACAACTTACGCATGTAGCTTCTCTTACATAAGCGCACAACTATGGAACGGACTCCCAAATGCTGTGAGAACTATCCACGACCACTTAAATTTCAGGAAATCACTAAAAACTCACCTCTTCAAAAAGGCCTACCACACAGATCCAACGTAAATCCTCATACCCAGCAAAACAGCATAACTAATGATCGTACTAGACAATTTATAATCTTCACTTCCTTCGACCCTATGACGCCTGATCCATACCTACCTCATCTGAACATAACATAACTTGTATCTGTTATCAACCGCATTGGCAAAAACGCCTCTACGGTACTACGTAAGCCACATTGAGCCTGCAAAAAGGTGGGAAAATGTGGGGTACAAATGTAACAAATAAAAAATAAAAAAATATGTGCCTATGGGTTAAAAAAAACACACACACACACAGCCCTACCAGGATCCTCTCAGAGCCTCTGACATGTCCTGAAAATCTACGGACACCAAACATTAGCACAAAATTTATTAGGGAAGATACAGAGAGACAGAAATTGAAATCTCAAAAGATTTCTTTCCTTTGGAAAATAGGGTAAAACAAGTATTTATAATCAATCTTCTAAAACCTGAGAAAACTACAGTGTCCAACAGATCCCTGTTGCTCCCCCTCACTGATTTGTCACGGGAAACCCTTGGGTGCTGTTTCAAAAGATCCATCCGAATGCTGCCACCAATCCGTATCAAAAAAAGGTCTCTGAAATTTTGTTCATGCCAACCTGTATTTGAATAATAAGCAAAAGGCTCTGCCTTCCCACTGAGACATTGTGTCTCCTTTTGACCACACTTACCAGTAAATGTAATCAACCATTCCTCGGAAGTACTCAGTTATTAGCTTGAGTTCAAGTAATATTCAGGAAAAAGGCAAAATAGGACATGGTACATTTAGATTAAGTTATATCAGACTTGGGAAACTTATGACTGATGGGTGGGTGGAGTCAGAAATTAGAGGCTAGGGGTCCCTTTTACCCAGCTGCAGCAAAAGGGGGCCAGCGCTGGCGTGTGTTTTACATGCTTGCCGAGGCCCCCTTTTACCGCAGCTGGTAAAAGGGAAGTCTCGCTTTCCAACAGGAAATGGCCGGGCAGCAAGTAAGGCACTCGTCGCGCAGCCATATGGGGGGGGGGGGGGGAGCCCTTACCACCACCCATTGAGGTAAGAGAATCCTAACATGTAGATTGACTTGTACATCACATTTTTGCAACTGAGATGATGGAGGGTTAGATAATCTCTTGAACCAGGGAGACCATGGCGAAGGGTGGGGGGGGGGGGGAGATTGCTAGTTAAGGGCTCATTAACCAATTCAGTTCCGTGTTCATCTTGGGCACACACTCAAAATTCGGTGTGCAATTCACAAGTGAGTGTATAGGAGAGCAGATTTTTACCACATTCTACTTGATAACAGTCTCTTAACCCTGAAAAGTTTTGGTATCTCTCTCCTGCTTTTATCCACCCCACCCCACCCCATTTCAGGTCCCCAGACCTGAAATTCCCACAGGGTGCTGTGTGTCAGAGCTGGACAATGAGTTGCCATGGTGACCAAAAATTCAGACCTGATGCCTAGATTTTGCAACCTGAACAACGCACAGCAGCTCGAAAGCGATTGTGGAAAGCAGGCAGCTTAATTTTTGGGGGGGTGGGGGGAGGTATCCACCCTGGAAAGGTGGAGTGCTTTCAACTGGAGAAGTGGCCGGTAAGGAACACTGTTACTGAGGAGATTCTCAAACAGCTCCGCTAGAAGGATCAATTTTAAAGAATCTGGTTCTTTTTTCTCTATTGTTCTGTGGGTTGGGGAAGCTACTGAAGGGAAGGAGGTAGAAGAAGCTTTGAGAGAGCTTATTGCTTGGGGGGGGGGGGGGGGAGAGAGGCGAGATTCAGAGAGGATACTACTGGGGGCAGGGATGTGACACCAAGGCTGCTGCAGGGGTGGCTGGGTAGATGAGGAATAATGTTTTTAGGCTGAGGTTACTAGGAGCAGGTGGATAAGTCGTGGCAAGAGGTTTAAACTGCATTTTCTGGAGACAGGTGGACAATGGAGAGGGGCTAAGGTTGCGGCTTCTGGGGGTTGGGGTGTAGGTGCACCACCTCAAACCCTCTTTAGCAGCTGCAGGTTTAACCTCTCCCCCATGACCCCAGCAACCACAGCCTAAAGCCTCTCTCCATTGCCAGATATGCTGTGGGTGGGAGACGACGGGGAGAGCAGCAGCCTCTTATCCACTCCTTACCTGCCGGTTCATTTACTTATTTATCAATCTAGAACATAGGTCTAGCCATACTGGATCAGACCAATGGTCCATCTAACCCAGTATCCTGCTTCCAGCGGTGGCCAATCCAGGTCACAAGTACCTGACAGAAACCCAATTAATAACAACATCCCATGCTACCAATCCTAGGGCAAGCAGTGGGTTCCCCCATGTCCACCTCAATAACTGACTATGGACTTTTCCTCCAGGAACTTTTCCAAACCTTTATTATATCCAGATATGCTAACCACCATTACCACATCCTCTGGCAACGAGTTCCAGAGCTTAACTATTTTTTGAGTGAAAAATATTTCCATGTAATTTCATTGAGGGTCCCTGGTCTTTGTACTTTTTGAATGAGTGAAAAACATCAATTCACCTCCACCCGCTCCACACTCATATAGACCTCAATCATAGCCCCCTCTCTCTTTTCCAAGCTGAAGTGCCATAACCACTTTAGCTTTTCCTCATATGAGAGGAATTCCATCCCCTCTATCATTTTGGTCGCTCTTCTTTGAACCTTTTCTAATTCTGCTATATCTTTCTTGAGATATGGCAACCAGAACTGAACATAATACTGAAGGTGAGGTCGCACCATAGAGCGATACAGAAGCATAATAATATTTTGAGTCTTATTTTGCATCTCTCTCCTAATAACTCCTAGCACCCTGTTTACATTTTTGGCTGTCGCCGCACACTGGGCAGAATATTTCAGAATATTGTCTACAATGACACCTAGGTTTTATTCTTGAGTGCCGATTCCTAAAGTGGACCCCAAGCATCAGATAACTATGATTTGGATTATTCTTCCCAATGTGCATCACTTTGCATTTGTCTACATTAAATTTCATCTGCCATTTGGATGCCCAGTCTTCCAGTTTCCTAAAGTCTTCCTGCAATTTTTGACAATCCACATGCGTTGTGATACCTTTGAATATTTTCGTGTTATCTGCAAATGTAATCACTTATTTATTTATTTATTGCATTTGTATCCCACATTTTCCCACCTTTTTGCGGGTTCAGTGTGGCTTACAATAAGAGTTAAATGTTAGAAATACATTTTGTTACAGATTGGTTATGGATTACATTGTGCAGAGTTATGCGAAACAGTTGAGGTATCATTAGGGAATGTAACAATGGAACATAAACATTGAAACTTTGGAAGAAAAGACAGCGAGCTCGGAGGGCGATAAAAAGGCATGAGGACATATGGTATATATCTTTCTGTGAGTAAAGGTATGAGAGATGTGATATTACGGGAATGAGAATTCAGAGGTGAATGTATGATGCATTAGTGAACATTAAGTGTGGCCTTTATGTATTTTGTTTCTTTCCGTAGATTTTTTCGAAAAGATGGGTCTTCAATAACCTGCGGAAGGAATCTTGCTTGTTGATTGTTCTTAAGTTGCGAGGCAGTGTATTCCAAAACTGCGTGCTCATGTGAGAAAAGGTTGACGCGTGTAGCGTTTTGTATTTCACGCCCTTGCAATTGGGGAAGTGGAGGTTAAGGAAGGTTCGGGATGATCTTTTGGCGTTTCTAGTTATTCCACTATTCACCCTCCTCCATTGAGAAAAATGGCCATTTAACCCTGTCCTCTGTTTTCTGTCAATAACCAATTCCTAATCCACAGAAGAACATTGCCTCCTATCCCATGACTTTTTAATTTTCAAAGGAGTTTCTCATGAGATACTCTGTCAAAAGCTTTCTGAAAATCTAGATACACTATCAGGCTCATTTTCGAAAGAGATGGACGTCCATCTTTCGACATAAATCGGAACATGGACGTCCATCTCCCAGAGACATCCAAATCGGTATAATCAAAACCCAATTTTGGAAGTCTCTAACTAAAGTCCGTTGCAAGGACGTCCAAATTTCAAGGACGTCTTTGAGCCATAATCGAGAAAAGCTGGGACGTCCTAAAGAAAGACATGGATGTTTTCACCCGGACGTGTTTTTTTTTTTACGAATAAGGCACAAAAAGGATGACCAGATGACCACTGGAGGGAATCAGGGATGACCTCCTGTTACTCCCTCAGTGGTCACTAACCCCCTCCCACCCTCAAAAAAACCTTTAAAAATATGTCGTGCCAGCCTCAGATGTCATACTCAGGTATATGACAGCGCATGCAGGTCCCTGGAGCAGATTTCGTGGGTACTGCAGTGCACTTCAGACAGGGGGACCCAGACCCATACCCCCCCCCCCCACCTGTTATGTTTGTGGAGGAAACAGCGAGCCCTCCAAAACCCAACACAAACCCACTATACCCACATCTAGGTGCCCCCCTTCACCCATAAAGGCTATGGTAGTGGTGTACCATTGGGGGAGTGGGGTTTGGGGGGCTCAGCACATGGTATGGGAGTTATGTACCTGGGAGCAATTTCTGAAGTCTACTGCAGTGCCCCCTAGGGTGCCCGGTTGGTGTACTGGCATGTCAGGAGGCCAGTGCACTAGAAATGCTGGCTCCTCCCATGCCCAAATGCAAGGCATTTGGACGTTTTTGGCATGGATGTATTTGGTTTCAAAAATCGCCAAAAGTCAAAGACACCCATGTCTAAGGATGTCCAAATCCAAGGACACCCTTGGTATTTTCGAAACAGACGTCCATCTTTTTTCGAAAATACGGTTTTCCCCGCCCCCGGATCTGGACGTTTTACAAAGACGTCCAAATCCCAACTTGGACGTTTCTCTCGAAAATGCCCCTCTATATCAACCAGCTCACCTTTAGCCGCATGTTTAGTCACATCTTCAAAGAAATGAATCAAATTGGTGAGGCAAGACCTTCCTTGGCTGAATCCATGCTGACTCTGTCCCGTTAAACCATGTTTGTCTACATGTTCTGTAATTTTATTCTTTATAATAGTTTCCACACAATCTTGGAATTCTTGGTGGAGAACAATACAAATATACACAATAACAGAATACAGCATTCATCATACACACAGAAACAAAGACAAAAAGCTTCATCACGTTATAAAACTATGCTAATACCACTTACCCTCCGACATTTCATTAATACATACATATTATTTCCATTATCGTGTTTAATAAGTTGCTGTGTGGATTTATCCAGACGTCACCAAGTCTACACAACAAAAAAGGAAGATGTTTCTTGCTTTAAAAAAAAGAACAATTGTGAAGGATGTTAAAAAAATGGAAGCGGTGCAAAGAAAAGCCACGAGGATGGTATGGGAGTTGCGTTCCAAGACGTATGAGGAGAGACTTGCTGACCTGAACATGCACACCCTGGAGGAAAGGAGGAACAGGGGTGATATGATACAGACGTTCAAATATTTGAAAGGTATTAATCCGCAAACGAATCTTTTCCGGAGATGGGAAGGCGGTAGAACGAGAGGACATGAAATGAGATTGAAGGGGGGGCAGACTCAGGAAAGATGTCAGGAAGTATTTTTTCACGGAGAGGGTGGTGGATGCTTGGAATGCCCTCCCGCGGGAGGTGGTGGCGATGAAAACGGTAACGGAGTTCAAACATGCGTGGGATGTGCATAAAGGAATCCTGTGCAGAAGGAATGGATCCTCAGAAGCTTAGCTACAATTGGGTGGCGGAGCAGGTGAAATAATTTGTCTGGAGTTAATGCAGCTTTACTTAAAATTGTTTATTTCTGTGTAATTACCTCTCTAACTCTTCCCCCCCCCCCCTTTTTCTTCCTTTTTCATCAGGGTCTAAGGAAGGTTACTAATTATATTGTATGTATAAATGTTTAAAATATCACATTCTATATGAATATTTAATTTAATGTTATGTGAAAATTTCAAATCTAGAATAATAAGTTTTCATTTCTACCTGCATTTCTGGCCAAGGTAATTCTTGATAATTGTATTTTAAAAGTATAAATACATAAAAAATAATAACAAGTTGCTGTGTATCACCTTGAGCACATTATAAATGCGCAATTCATAAATGTGCTTAAATAAATAAAACTTTGGCTCCTAGATGCTAAGAAACTTTGTTGAGCCCTGCTGTATATGTTGTCATGAAAGTGTCTGAGCTAAAAGACAGTAGGGAGAGAAATCCTTGGCAGTGTTAATTGCTTCAGTGCGGTAATTTACACTGAGAAAGTTAAACCTTATGGCAACAGATGACAGGAACTGCCTGCCAAAACAAAAAAAAAAAAACGGCCGCAAAGCTGTGAAATACGCTCCAATCTAGCTCCATATCATTGTGAAGCATGAAGTGCAACTGACGTCACTGCAAACTCCTCAGGCACTATGGTCCGGATTCAGTAAACGGCGCCCAAAAAATCCCCGCTAAACTAGCGTTTTATAAATGGCACTCTGCCGGTGCCTAATTTTCAGGAGTTTGGTGCACAAATCACAGTATTCTATAACATTGCGCCTAACTTCTAGAATGCCCTCTGATCCGCCCGTACCCCTCCCATTCAGTGTCGTAGCTACGTGGGGCCAGGGGGCCTGGGCCCCCGTAGATTTGGCCCTGGCCCCCCTGCCGACGACCCTCTCGACCCCCTCTCCCGCCGCCAACCCTCCCCCGCCGTCACCGTGAGCTACCTTTGCTGGTGGGGTCCTCAATCTCCGCCAGCCGAGGAGGTCCTCTTCTTCCTCCGAAGGCTTCGTTCTGTTTCTGACGTCCTGCACGTTGTACGTGCAGGACGTCAGACTCACAGAAACAGAACGAAGCCTTGCAGATCAGCCAGCAACGGACGTCAGACTCACAGAAACAGAACGAAGCCTTGCAGATCAGCCAGCAACGGACATCAGACTCACAGAAACAGAACGAAGCCTTGCAGATCAGCCAGCAACAGACGTCAGACTCACAGAAACAGAAAGCTAATCAAGAAATGTATTAAGTTATGTCCAATAAAAAAGGTATCATCTTATTTTCTTTTCCATGTTTTATTTTGTTTGATTTCTATTGATAACCTTAAGAGTGGACTAACACGGCTACAGAAACAGAACAAAGCCTTCGGAGGAAGAAGAGGACCTCCTCGGCTGGCGGGGATTGGGGACCCCGCCAGCAAAGGTAGCCCATGGCGACGGCGGGGGAGGATTGGCGGCAGGATGGGGGGGTCGAGAGGATCATCGGCAGGGGTCGTCAAAGTTGGTTGTGGTGGTGGGCGGGTTGGCAATAGCAGGAGGGGGAGGTCGGTGGCGGGGGGAGGGCTAAAATGTGCCCCCTCACCTCGGGCTCTGGTTCCCCCTCCCACCGAAGTCTGGCTACGCCCCTGCTCCCATGGCCATGTCCCTTTTGAGCTGCATGTTAAAAAATTTGGAATGCCATGTCATAGAATAGCACAAAGGGCAGATACGCATGCAAATGTTTGCTAACTAATTGACGTTGGATTAATTTGTGTGTGAATCTGTCCCGCATATTTTCATGACCCATGTAGAATTCATGGGTATGACCTTAAAAATGAGCCCCAGGTTCCAGCAGTGGCTTTTCCAGAAAAGGAAACAAACGTATGATACCAGAGGACTCTTGAAACCCATCAATATTAAAACAACAAAACAGGGCAACTCTACATTTAAAAGGAAAGAAATGTTAGATATTATAGAAGATATGTAAACTATTTTTTTTAAAAACACACATTTATCGGTATGTCACTTTTAATTGCACAAGACTTTGGGGCTTTGCCAGCTGATTTACTTCAATGGACGGTTCAGTACAGATTTTAGCTTTCCCTGTTATTTTACTTAAGATCCATCTCCAGTCATGCATTGATTTGTCAATGTCTAGACTAAACTGTTACTTTTGTATTTGCCAAATTATACACATTGTTTCTTTTATATTGTAGATGTGAATGGCATTGTCTTTGCCTTGTTCTGTCAAGCAGGGACTGACTCTTCATGTTCAAGTGTATAGCGCTGCATACGTCTAGTAGAGCTATAGAAATGATAAGTAGTAGTAGTCATTGGGATTCCGGAATCTTGCTACTCTTTGGGGTTCCAGAATCTTGCTACTCTTTGTCCTTATCCCTTATTTGTCCTGTTTGTCTGTCCTAATTAGATTGTAAGCTCTGTCGATCAGGGACTGTCTCTTCATGTTCAAGTGTACAGCGCTGCGTACATCTAGTAGCGCTATAGAAATAAGTAGTAGTAGTAGTACACCATTATACTGTTTTATGTCAAGGTATGTACTCCATTGATTGATGTATGAAGCTAAACACATTGAATTGTTTTCGGCATTTCATCTTAAATGTAATGTTTTCATTTTGTAAACGTTTATTTTATATTTCTTTGCACACCTTTGTTTTCTTTTACATATGCAATAATAAGGATCCATGACAGACCTTATAGACTTACCAATAAGAAACAAAGACAGATCATCAAGATCCTACCTAAACCTACACTACCCAAATTGCAAAGGACTGAAATACAAAACGCCTTACGCAGCCGGTTTCTCCTACATAAGCGCACAACTATGGAATGGGCTCCCAAAAGCTGTGAAAACAATCCACGACCACTTGAACTTCAGGAAATCACTAAAAACCTACCTCTTCAAAAAGGCCTACCCCAACGACCCCACGTAAACCTCTTCACCCAGCAAAACAGCATGACTATAATCGTACTGGACAACACACAATCTTCACCCCTTCCGACCCTCCACATATACCTCATATGATCACTATATAACCATATATTTGTTATCAACCGACTGGGCAAAACTCCTTTTGACGGTACTATGTAAGCCACATTGAGCCTGCAAATAGGTGGGAAAATGTGGGGTACAAATGCAACAAATAAATAAATAAATATGGTTTTATGTTTCAAGTGCAATACAGGGATGAAGAAACCAGCTAAAAAGCTAAATGCACATCAAACGTAACTTAAGTCCGCTCACAATGTATATAAAACAGGAGCACAGCGTCCCTCTTTGCTCCTGTGTTGAACAAGCAGGAATGTATTATATACATTGTGCGCGGACATAAGTTTGATGTACATTCAGCTTTTTAGCTGGCTTCTTCAGTCCTAATAATAACAATCAAACGACCCCTAACACAGGCACTTTGCGCCAAAACACATGTTTTGTCCCGCTTGTGAAGGCTCCTAGTACGTTTTTTGCTTTTTGGACTTAGTTTTCTGCTTTGAACCCTCTCTTTGTTCTCAAGTGTAATATAGACACACATATATATAATTTTTAAACAAATTTCGTTATATTTATTTTTATATGTAACATCATTTATATGTATATTTTTTATGATAAAGGCTCCTGATGAAGGCACACCAGTCGAAACACGGCTGTGTTGAGTCCATTGACTATAGGATTGAAGTACTTCGGAAGCAATAAAGAAGCTTTACATTATTGCGCTTGGACTTCCATGTTTTTTCAATACCTCACTTTTGTTTTTTTCTTAAATCAAGTGAAAGCCAGCTCAAGTTAAAAGAAGCTGCTAAGGTGCCTGATTAAATAAAAGTGCTAGAATGTATTATTTTGAAAACATGAGCCTAGTTCCTGTGCAGATTTGCTTCTACATAAAAATCCCGATAGGGAAAGACGGTCTTCTTGGCTTACAATACGCATTTTGTCAAAGACGAAAGATGTTTTCAAATACAGAAGAGCCTCAGCTAATCCAAACCCTATGTAGCACCGAATCTTGGCAAACTGACTCGGACATTGCTATTCATTCTGCATTTTACAACACATTTCCCAAATGATCAGGACACCGATTGGAAACAGAAGATTTTATTGCTGCCACAGCATGAGCTAATCTAACCAAGTGACTGCAAAACGAGATGAGCTGCGTAGAAGGCGTCGAGCAGGCAAACTGGGCATGCCTGCCTTCTGAGTCTGAATGGTCTGTGTTACACCTCCGAACTTTTACCTTTGGTGAAATTATTTTTTACACCTTGAAGGTTTCACCTGGCAGTATTACACCTCAGGGCTTTTACCTTTGGTGGAATAACATTATCAAACCTTGACCTACAAGTATCGGCCCCTGAAGCAGCCCTGCTGGATGAAATGCAGCCATGCCGGGCGCCCTGCTACCCACTTTCTACATTAAAGGCTTTTCATCCACCTTTCATCGTGTTTGCTTCTTCATTTTCCATTCTCTCTCCAATTTATAGCAGCGCAAATTTAAGATCTGTTGCACCTGTAGTATAGTGCTATGAAGGGGTCATGTGACATCAACCTGAAGCGTAGACATGCTTTATGGAGTTCCCAGTCCTCCTGCTCTGTACGTTGGCCCTTTAGTATTTGAATCCTACTTCTGCAGTTCTAACCGTGATTACGACTTACCTATGCGAACATCAACTAGAGCTATGGGGAAAAGAACGGCTTGAGCTGCGTCCAACTGAATAAGTCTCACACGTAGCAGACAATGGTTGAATGTACTTGCCTTGCAGGATGGCACATGGGCCTAGAGCTTCATTCCTGAACCCAAGCAGTGAAAGGGGTATGATAGGGGCGGGGGGGCATGTGTCCTCCTTTTTGGGGGACAAAATATGGTAACCCTAGGTGGGCCTGAACCCAAACCAGGTAGGCCTCCGTCCACCTGTGGTTATGACACTGATGTTAAGTTCTTAAGAATTAAATATTGTGAGAAAGAAGAGGCTGTCCTACCCTGGTTAGGCCCCTAGAGGGCGCTGTTCCCCCTAAAATGTCCATGGAGAAGGGCTGGGTGAGTCACTAAAGGGAGCCAGTAAGGGGAGGTATAGCTGGAGGTCGCTAGGACCGGGGAGAGTCCTGGAGGTGGAAACAGGTGCAGCAGGTTATGGGCTGGGTCCTGTTTGGCCATTACCCACTTAAGACCCCACCTGAGTTGTGAGGGGGGAAGAGGAGAGCTAGCAGCTGCGGAAGAGAGCTGGTAGCTGAAGCCAGGGGATCCCCATGAGAAGTACTGGCTGTGCCCTTTGGACTGGGGGTAGAACTGTGTGTTCCCAAGAAGGAAGCTGGCTGGGGTAAGAAGGCCCTAGAGTATCAAGAATAAGAACTATGTGTTCAAGGAGGTACTGTGTGTCCCAGCTGAAAAGACTGTGTGTCTAGAACAGTGAAGAGGTACTGTGTGTCCCAGAGGAAAAGACTGTGTGTCTAGAACAGTGAAGAGGGACTGTGTGTCCAAGATGAAAAGACTGTGTGTCTAGAGCTGTGTGCTACAAGGAGGGACTGTGTGTCCAGGGACTGAGTAAAAGACTGTGTGTCTAGAGCTGTGTGCTACAAGGAGGGACTGTGTGTCCAGGGACTGAGTAAAAGACTGTGTGTCTAGAACAGTGAAGAGGTACTGTGTGTCCCAGCTGAAAAGACTGTGTGTCTAGAACAGTGAAGAGGGGCTGTGTGTCCAAGATGAAGAGACTGTGTGTCTAGAGCTGTGTGCTACAAGGAGGGACTGTGTGTCCAGGGACTGAGTTAGTACTGAGCCCAAATGCCTGTGTGAGAGGGCTCAGGGGGAAGAAATCTATGGATATTGAACTGTGCAAGAAGAAATGTTTAAAATGGAAGATTGCACTGAGTAGGAAGAAATGAACTGTTTAAGCTTGTGAAAGTGTTTTAAGCTAAAAGAAGTGTGCCCCAGAGGCTGGAATAAAGATGTGTATGAAAATAGCCTGATTGGTGAGACCTGACTATGTTTGCCTTTTGAGAAGCAGGTCACCCTGAGCAGAAAAGGGTAGTAGATTAATTTGCATAAAATCTGCATATTGAGAACCAGCTCACCCTGAGCGAAAGAGGGATCTGGGATCCTGAGGTGGGAGCTTCATCATCACAATAGCTTCATCTTCACAATATACAAAGTTTGAAAAATAAGTGCAAAAAACAATCCTGCACTATCTTTCTAACTTCAGATCCAAACCTTCCCCCCTGAAGGCACCTTTACATGAACAATCCCCCACCCCCCCACACCCCTCACACTACACAAGCTTCACTGCAAGGCTGCGACTTCCAGCATGTATCTCATTTCAATCTATGCTGTGCCCTGGGACTGTACGATATATAATTCTTATCTACTTTATTACCCAACAATTTACCTCTAATCATGTTGTTAGGGATGATGCATCGTATTTAAGCAACAAAGTTATTTAAAAATGGGAGCGATTCATCACATAATAAAACGCAAGAAAGGAAAAAAAAAAAAAAAGCACACCACGATCGTGTTTAATTTAGAACATTTTATCAATTCATTGTCCGGTACTCAAAAAGCAATCAGGCCACCTAGAGTAGAAGAGTATTAAGGACTGATATTCAGCTGGCAGGAGGCAGCCCACGTAAGTGCCGTGGTCGGCGTTGACCCCGGATATTCAAAGCTGGCTATTTCCAGTGACCGGTTTCATTTTTGGCCGCTGGTTAAACCGATATTTCACCAATTAAGTTCCTAGCAGTTAAAGACAGGGCTGCTATTTATGCAGTCTTATTTACAGACCCACTTCCCCCTAGCTTCCATCAAGTTTAATCCCTTTAGATAGGTGGTTAGGGGCCTATGACCTTAATTACCTGGGGGCCCAGACCACTGTCAGTCTACCCCATGCACGTCTTTTTTGATCGGTTTAGCTTTGCTTGATTAGAGCCATCAAATGGCTCGAGGGCAGAATGACAGCCTCCTGCCCCAGACAATTCCCAGATCAAGGCAAGACAAAGCATTTTTGCCTTTAAATGCGGGTATAATGAACGCTGAAACAAAGTGTTGAGCGGAATCCAGTCACAAGGCCAAATTCCTGCTGCAGGGCAATTTACCATCTTCTTAAGTTTTCTAGTAAGATGTTGCTTCTGCAGTTCTGCCAAACAGATTCTGTAACCACATGGTCTGGACCCACAGAATTTCAAGTCCGAGCACAGTAATTCTAACTTAGGAGCCCTTTTAATAAGCCGCGTAGGCGCTTACATGCGTCCTACGCGCGTCAGTTTTGAACTACTGCGTGGCCTAAGCGTTCTGGAAATTTTCCGGCATGCAGCACTAACCGCGCAGTAATCGGCATTGTACACGCGTAGACCATTACCACCCGGTTAACGCGCGAGAGTTTACCGCTAGGCCAATAGGTGGCGGTGAGGTCTCGGGCCCAAAATCGACGCACACACGTACATTTTTGGCCCCCCAAAAAAGGCCTTTTTTACAGGCGCGCGTCCAATACACATGTCTATACCAGTGCAGGCCATTTTTTTGGCGCACCTTAGTAAAAGGACCCCTAAGTCAAGGTTCATAAAGTGATGAAGACAAGAATAGATACCTAGTTGCCCTGCTTTTATAATCATACATCCTAAGAGCGCCTTACGCTTATATTAATTATTTTCTGAATGGAACACACTGTGCTAGGAAAGAGCAACATGAAGACTTCCACAAAAGATACTTAACGATGCCTCTAGTAAGAGAGTCATAAGGACGATGGATGCTCAGATCAGAGACTTTTCATTCACTGGTCCCACACTGAGATAACTTACCTGAGAAAAATATAACAGACTATTTGAGATTTTCTAAATCTCAAAAAATATATAAAGGAATTTGAGAAGGACGACAAAAATGATAAAGGGAATGGAACGACTTCCCTATGAGGAAAGGCTGAGAAGGTTAGGGCTCTTCAGCTTGGAGAAAAGGCGGCTGAGGGGTGATATGATAGAAGTCTACAAGATAATGAGCGGAGTAGAGCGGACAGATGTGAAGCGTTTGTTTACACTTTCAAACAACAACAAAACCAGGGGACACAAGATGAAGTTAGAATATGGTAGATTTAAAACAAATAGGAGAAAGTTTTTCTTTACTCAGCGTGTAGTTGGACTCTGGAACTTGTTGCCGGAAAATGTAGTGACAGCAGCTGGCCTTACGGAATTTAAAGGGGGTTTGGACAGATTCCTGAGGGAAAAGTCCATTGAACATTATTAAGAATTAAGTTGGTTTTTTTTTTTTTGGGGGGGGGGGGGGGGGGGGGTTGCCGGGTTCTTGAAGCCTGGATTGGCCACTGTCGGAGACAGGATGCTGGGCTTGATGGACCCTTAGTCTTTTCCCGGTATGGCAGTGCTTATGTACTTATGTATGTACTTAATATTAGTGAAAACGTGGCTGTTTCAACAAGCACCTGGATAACAAGAGCTAGAAAGATTTAGGAAGGGTGAATTGTGGGCTGAGGGGCATATGAAGGGGGATGATGATGATGGTTAGGGTTGGTAATATCTAACACGTGTGTAGTCTTATAATTTATTGACAGTAGTTTGAAATATGTCTAGCACTAAAGTAATTATGTGGTTTACAGCGTGTAAAAACTAATTTTATGTATGTTGTATGTGAAGACGGTTTATATACCACTGATCCAAACTATTTGAAATAAATACTGTACGATTCTGGAGAATATATGCTTAGTAGGAAACAAAGGAAGGTCTAGCTTATGTGTATGTCATGTTTCATTCCAAGTACAATAAAGAGATTCCAATGGTTTCTCTTCTAAAGGATCATCGCGCCAATCAGCAGCCCTTTGTTCTGAAATCTCTTGAAAAGATGCAGACCAGGAAAAGACAGACAAGAAGTGCTTGTCAGGCTGCCTTTGCTTTCCAACAGCCTTCCCGTTTTTCCGGCTGTAAAACAAAAAAGCCTCTCAATAGGCAAAATAAGACATCTGGAAAAAGGAAACTTCGAAACAGTCAAGGCTTGCAGATGTCAGAAATTTTCACAAAAATCTGTCAATCAGCACAGGGCAGGAAAAACAAAAGCAAAAATATAGCAGATGCTGGTGATTGCGTCATTTGAATTAGACTCCTCTGGACACAAGGACGTGAATGAAATACTGAAATGCTTCAGATGTTGTGTGGCGAATGTACTGCACTTTTCCTTACATATATATATTGTCTTTAAAGCCATGTTATCTGACCACAAAAAAAAAGTGTCTCTTCTTACAGGGATCAACAGCCTACACACAATATCGTGCATCGGGCCTGAGAGTAAGTTTTGAAGCTGACGATTCGGCACACATTACATACAGTAGCCCTTTGGGTGTATTTACATACCTTTGAAAATTAATATGCAAAAACTTAATAAAATATTTTCATTCATACTATACTATCCAGCTTATTTTCGAAAGAGATCGCCGGCCATCTTCCGACACAAATCGGGAGATGGCCGGCGATCTCCTAATCCAGTCCAAATCGGTATAAATCGAAAGCCAATTTTAGCCGGCCCCAACTGCTTTTCGTCACGGAGCTGGCCAACCTTCAAGGGAGGGTACAGAAGGCGGGACGGGGCGTGGGCTGGGTTTTGGGGGGGCTCAGCACACAAGGTAAGGGAGCTATGTCTTTGGTTTTGAAAATCGCCAAAAGTCAGAAACGTCCATGTTTAGGGACGTCCAAATCTAGGGACGTCCAAATTTAAGGATTTGGAAGTCTCTGACGGTATTTTCGAAATGAAAGATGGACGTCCATCTTGTTTCAAAAATATGGGTTTCCCCACCCCTGGATTTTGTCATTTTGCAAGGACGTCCAAATCGCAACTTGGCTGTCCCTTTCGAAAATGCCCCTCTTTGTCTCCTCAGAGACGTTTAGCTTTGAGGCTACACTTCCTGTCTTTTTTCATTTATGCTGCGTTTTTCTACACTACATTTGAGTTTGTGTATAGGTCACATGTATTCCAGCGAGTTGAGCAGGGAATTTCGGTCTTTTATCTACCAACATTTACTAGATTACTACGTAAGAACAACCTTAGTGTTCCTTTGGCACGTATCCTGGTATTCATTGCTCTTCCAAGTGGTCGCATGGAGAGTGTGAGAAATTGCAAGAGGACCTTACGAAGCTGGAACACCGGGCATCTAAAAAGCAGATGAATTTTAATGTGGACAAGTGTAAAGTGATGCGCATTGGGAAGAATAGCCCAAACTATAGCTACATGACACTAAGTACCATATTAGGAATCACCACCCAGGAAAAGAATTCAGATGTCATTGTGGCCAACATGTTCAAATCTTCTGCTCAGCGTGTGGCAGCAGCCAAATGTTAGGAATCATTAGGAAAATTAGAGAGAATAAAAACAAAGAATAGCATAATGTTTCTGTATTGCTCCATGGTGAGACTGCGCCTTGAGCACTGCGTGCCATTCTGGTCGCCGCATCTCAAAACAAAAAATAGCAAAATTAGAAAAAAGATATGGAGAATGGTGACCAAAATGATAAAGGGGATAGAACTCTCATATGGAAAAAAAGGGCTAAAAATGGCACTTCAATGTAGAGAACAAGAGGTGGCGGTCTATAAGCTCTTGGGGGCCCAATATCAATTCCCCGTGCTGTTCTGAAACAGCGCCGTAAAAATAGTGCCAGAATAGGGTGGGGAATTAACTCCCCAATGATCAACGTTAATAACATGCAAATTTAGGCATTGATCATCCGGAGAAAGTGATGGGGGTTTGAAGCTGCTAGACTACCAGGTGGGAGGGGCACTAGACCACTGTTATGGGGGGGAGGTCCTCTGCTGGGGAGACCAAGCATACTAGACCACCAGGACCTTCTGATCATCTGTGCTGGGTAAATGTGGTCTCTAGTACCTGGATTTACTTTTAATCGTTGGGTCCTGAGTGTAGTACAACAGGTATCCACAAATTGTTTGTTCTTTCAAAAAGCACAAAGACTAGGGGACAACATGGCAAGTACATATAAAACCAACTGATGAAATTATTTTTCCATTCAGTGAATGGTTAAGCTCTGGAATTCCTTGCTGGAAGATTATGGGAAATCTGATGATAAAGTTCTATTAAAGGCTTGGATAAATTGGTAGGTTTTTTGGGTTGTTTTTTTTTTTTTTTTTGCAGCTTTCAAAGAGGAGGAATAAATCCTAAATGGGAAGACAGTTTATTTTTCTGCACATTGAGTCTGTCTCTTTAAGAGGACCAATCCATGATGGGATCATGAGTGTCTTACAGTTACTAAAAAAAAAATTTTAAATGTTGAGATTTGCTACCTCATTTAGAGCCCGGGAAAGGATGGCATCCCAAGTACATAAGTATTGCCATACTGGAACAGACCAAAGGTCCGTCAAGCCCAGCATCCTGTTTCCGGGTGGAACCTGAAATATGCCTATACAGAATAAGAAATATCTAGCCTTTAGTGATCTGGAGTCACCCCCAAGTACCCCCTCAAAAAAAGACCAGAACAATAGAAACCGAAAAGCTGGAAAACCAACTCTACCCAAACCACCCAAGTTAGAGACAAAACCAAAACAAACAAAACGATCCCCCTCTCCTCTTCTTGAGGAGCAATTTTAATAATCAGTTGGATAACAGCTTCAAACTAGGAAGGTAAAAGAGAAAGAGAGAAGAGGACATATCAGGGATAGGGGACAGTTGAAGGGTTAGGTTTAGGAGTTCAAAGCAGCATCGAAGAGGTGGGTTTTTAGCTTCGATTTGAAGATGGCCAGAGATGAGTCTAGTAGAGCAAACTTTCTTCTGCAGCTCTGTGTGACCCTGGGCAAGTCACTTAACCCTCCGTTGCCCCAGGTACAACAGTAGTACAGTGTACTACTTAGACTATGAGCCCACTAGGGACAGACCCAGTACCTGTAAAATGAAACTGTAAACTGCTTAGGTCTAAGCAGTATATAAACAGACATGACGATGATGATGAAATGAATATTGAAGACGCCGATGTTAATGCCTGTGAATGAGGAGGGCTGGGTAGCAACGTGAACTAGGAAACATGGAAGAAGGTGGAGTAGTCTGAAGGTAAGGAACAAGCTTTCAAATCCGTGATGCAGAGTAACACAGACAATCCCAGAATTGGAGAAGGCTCCATATACGGAAAGAGTCTACAATGAATAAAATAAATAAGAAATTTGGCAGTCAAGGAGAAAGCAATTCTGGTCGCCGCACCTCAAAAAAGATATAGTGGAATTGGAAAAGGTGCAGAGAAGGGCGACAAAGATGATTAAGGGGATGGGACGAGTTTCCTATGAGGAAAGGCTACAGCGGCTGGGGCTCTTCAGCTGGGATGAAAGGCGGCTGAGGGGTGATACGATAGAGGTATATAAAATAATGAGTGGAGTTGAAAAGATGGCTATGGAGCGTCTGTTTACGCTTTCCAAAAATACTAGGACAAGGGAGCATGCGATGACGCTGGAGTGCAGTAAGTTTAAAACAAATAAGAGAACATTTTTCTTTACTCAGCGCGTAATTCGACTCTGGAATTTGTTGCCGGAGAATGTGGTTAAGGCGGTTAGCTTAGCAGAGTTTAAGAAAGGTTTGGACGGCTTCCTGAAGGAAAAGGCCATAGAATGTTATTAAAGGGATGTAGGTAAAAATCCACTATTCCTGGGACAAGCAGTACAAAATGCTTTGCTCCGTGGATCTTGTCGGGTGATTGTGACCTGGATTGGCCACTGTCGGAGACAGGGTGCTGGGCTAGATGGACCTTTGATCTCTCCCGGTGTGGCGATGCTTATGTCTAATGTCATATTGACAAAGCAATGGATTAAAGCAAAGTCTGCACTTACTGATATAAAAGATATTGGAACGGTAAAGTCAATATGCATAGCGCCTCTCTGAGGCGTCCCAAGGAACACAAGATGATATTAATCAACATGCAGAATTCTCTCTCTAATTCTGAGGGAGGCACTGTATGGAATCACACTGCAAATTGGATCGTTGAAAAACTGACCCAGAACAAAAATTGCTTCAATCCCTCAGGTGCCAGAGTAACCCACACCTGCTTCGATAAAAAGTCTTCCATTTTCAGGTTCCATGCACATGGGAATGCAAAGCAATTAGCACCCATTCCTCGTGCATTGCTGAACTGGACTTACTGGGCGGTTGGCAATACTTTCTGCTATTAACTTTTCCGTGTAAACAGCTTTTCAAGCTCTGGCTTAAATTCTCAGAAACTGCATGTACTGTAGTACTGCAAAGCCGATTTTGCAACTTTCATGGATGGTTGCTATGGCTGTGTTTTGCTGTTTAATTATTTTTGCAATATAAGCTGCTCAGATGTAATAGATTGATAGGTGGTATATTAAATAAAAACAAAACATGAAATAGTGCTTCTCAAGAAACCTTCGTTTGATTGCAAATTATGCAGCACGAGGATCCCTGAGAGGTTACAAACAAAAACTAGCATAGTCCTGTTTCTTCACTGCCAGCAGCAGGGATACGTTTCCAGCAGCAGGTGATATCGTTTTAGCCCTGTAACCTGCCAATATCCTGCAGTCTGCAGCAGCACAAGTGATGCCATAGTCCGGGCATCAGTCCAGGCCACCGACACGGCTAACAACCTAACAGAGTAACCGGCTACTGCACCTAATAATCTTGTCTTCATTTCCATTACTAAATTGAACCTGATGTTTGCTAATGAGCTCTTTCTTCCATTTTTTAAGAGGTATTTTAGTAAATAAAATAGCCCCTGCTCTGCAGCAAATACGTATCCTTGAGTTGCACCTGTTCTCCACCGGCAGGTTCCTATTCAGGCAATTTTAGCATTTAATTAATTAGCAGCTGAGTACTAGAAAGGTATCATTTTCTTTGTCTTGGAACTTGAGACCTATAATTCAGAACAAAGCAGTGACATAATAATCCAGCTGCCCTTCACGTGCAGCTAACCCTCTTCTCCTCATCGTATTTATTTATTGCATTTGTATCCCACGTTTTCCCACCTCTTTGCAGGCTCAATGTGGCTTACAATACATCATGGATACTGGAAATGAGAAGGATTTTGGGTTACATGGTCATGAAGAGCAAGATAGTGGTATTACAGAAGACATTATTAGACCTTAAAATACAAGATAGTGGTATTAAGGAAGACATTATCAGACAATAGAAATACAAAATAGTGGTGTAGCAGAGACATTGTAAGACATTAGACGCGTTACGACGTTACTGGGTGTATTTGGATATTTTACATGTTTTGATCTTTGTGGTAAATGTTTTCAAAGATATGAGTCTTTAGTAGTTTGCGGAAGTTGGCCAATTCATAGGTCGCTTTCAAATAGCGTGGTGGCGCGTTCCAGAGTTGCGTGCTCATGTAGGAAAAGGTAGAGGCGTGTATTAATTTGTATTTCAGACCTTTGCAGTTGGGAAAATGAAGATTCAGGAATGTTCGAGAAGATGTTTTTGCATTCCTGGGTGGAAGGTCTATTAGGTCCGACATGTAGGCTGGGGCAGCTCCATGGATAATTTTATGAACGAGGGTGCATACTTTGAATGTGATTCGTTCTTTGAGTGGGAGCCAGTGTAGTTTCTCTCGTAGGGGCTTCGCACTTTCATATTTTGGTTTTCTGAATATTAGTCTAGCTGCCGTGTTTTGGGCTGTCTGGAGTTTTTTGAGTATTTGTTCTTTGCAACCGGCATAGATTGAGTTGCAATAGTCCAGATGACTGAGTACCAGTGATTGTACCAAATTGCGGAAGACGGTCCTCGGAAAAAATGGTCTTACTCTTTTTAATTTCCACATTGAGTGAAACATCTTTTTGGTAATGTTTTTCGCGTGATTCTCTAGTGGATTGTGTCTGCCTTTATTGTCCATTCGTCGTGGTAGATCTGTTGCCAGAATTTTACCGGATCTATTTTTCCTATCGTGGTATAAGTTTTTCATACAGGACTACATGTTAATACCAAAATACAGAAATCGTCAACACCTTAAAATGCAATGCATGTTCCATTCAAGCAGCAGTGTGCTAAGAGTAACTGAGAGAAAATAAAAAAAGACAACCAGCTTCTCTCAACAACTAAGAAGCTGGTTTTCTACTGATTCCTATAGAGTGTGGAGAAATAAAGCTGTTTTATCGATAAAGAGGTCATAATCTACTTTCGGCTTGATGACATGTACCCACCAGCCCTATTCCACGTGTGTCGGTAACGACTGAGTTGATAGAACAATCCTGTCCTAAAACCCCAAGGAAAAGGAAGGCGAAATGAGGTCTTACCTGATCATTTTCTTTCCATTAGTTCTCCCACTATTCCAGAACCTGAGGGATAGTTCTATCCATCAACAAGCAGGTGTACGTAGAGAACTGAAAACTGAGCTGAGACATTTCTCTCTTGGCATCCAGTCCAGCTCCTCGGTATTTATGTAGACAAGCAGTAAGAAGAAACAACCTTAAATAACTCGTTAACCTAAGACTAACCAGATGAGCAAACATTTGTAGACTTCTCTCATCTCTGGACAACTTCAAGAGAACAAGAGACATGCAGGAAGCACCATACAAGGTGACAGTTGTTATTTGACCCATTAATTGCACCAACATCTCAGAAACCTTGGGCGGGCCTGTGAAACAGTGGGAAGGGCTAAAAGAAAGAAAATGACCTAATTTTTCCTTCCATTACATAGTTTCCAACTATTTCAGAACCTGTGAGATGTTCAAAAGCAATCCTTAGAGTGGGTGGGATCCTGGCACCACCGCCCTGAGGACAGAAGCTCTAAAACTAGCTTCCAAGTGCTACAACATCCACTCAGTAGAGCTTGGCAAAAGAATGCAGATTCAATGTCACCACCTTGTAAATATCTGCTGGAGACAGTAAGATAGCCTACACTCAGGATGCCGCCGTACGTCTCGTATAATGAGCCCACAAGGCCTGTGGAGCCTGCTTCTCTGCAAGCAAATAAGCTGACGTGATAGCCTCCTTCAGCTATCTAGCAATTCTGGGCTTGGAAGCAATGAGGCCAAGCCTGTTTACCAAAAAGCACAGTCTGTCTGATTTGCAAAACTCATTCATGACTTTCAGATATCTAATGAGGACTCTACGCACATTGAGAAATTTCAAGGAGGAATACTGAGCCTCTTCCTCCTCTCTGTGAAAGGACAGAAGCTCCACAGATTGGTTGAGATGAAATGCTAATACCCCTTTCAGAAGAAAGGAAGGAACTGTGCACAGGGAGACCCTTGCCTCTGAAAAGTGAAGACTGAGATTCAGACAGGAGAGAGCCTGAAGATCCGAGGATATGTGCCGAAACAACAGCCACCAAGAACCCTGCTTTTAGTGTAAGATCTTTCAAGGAAGCTTTCCGGAGTGGCTCAAAAGAAGGCATCTGAAGAGCCCAAAGGACTAAATTAAGGTTCTACTCTGGAAACAGCATATGAAAGGGAGGCTGCAAGCAGCCTACTCCCTGCAAGAATCGAATGATATCCAGGTGAACCATATCAGACATTTTCTGTAGTTGGCCCCTGAAACAGGCCAAAGCCGCAACCTGAAGTTTTAGAGAACCCAACATCAATCCTTTCTGAAGACCTGCTTGGAGAAACGCTAGGATGTGCACAATCTGAGAAGAAAAAGCCCACACTCAGAATGCTAGCCCTTGAACATCCTCCACACCTTCACATACACCATGGATGTAGGGCATTTCTGAGCCTGAAGCAAGGTAGAAATCACTAAATCAGAATTACTTTTGCATCTCTACCAAGCCCTTTCAATGGACAAGCCGTAAGACCAAATGGGAACGGATCCTCCATGAGCACCGGACCTTGCTTCAGTAGAAGACAGAGAGGACCTCCGTCCAGCATTCAAATCAGGTCTATGTACAATGGCCTCTGTGGCCAATCCAAGGCTACGAGAATTATTCAAACCCGGTGCAATGCAATCCTTTTCAACATACGACCTATCAATGGGTCAACAATGGAGTACATACAGTAGATTCATCTCCGGCCGTTGCTACAATAGGGCATTGATCCCCATCGTGCCCGGTTCTTTCCAACAGCTGAAGAACTTGGGCACTTTGGCATTCCTTTTTGTTGCCATCAAGTCCAGAAGTGAAGAACCCCATTGGTCCACTAATAGCTGATACTCCTGGCTGGATATTTCCCATTCTCGTGGGTTCAAGGAATGACTGATGAGAAAGTCAGCCTCCACACTCAAGGATCCAGCGAAGTGAGCTGCCGAGAAGCAGAGAAGATTTTTCTCCCCTAACTCATAAGGGAGGCCACCTCCACTGCCATTGGATGGCTGAGGGTCCCACCTTGCTTGTTGATATAAGCCACCACCATCACATTATCAGAGAAAACTCGGACCAGGGCCCTGCCAGAAAGAAGTAATGTCATGAAACACATTCCGCTCTGTCCTGAGCTCAAAGCGATTTATCGACCACTGAGACTCCTGTTCCGTCCAGGTGCCCTGTGCCAGATGGAACTTGTAATAAGCTCCCCAACCCGACTTGCTGGCATCTGTTGTCACCATCTCCCATTGTGTTACTGGAAAGGGAGCTCCGATGGTCAAATTCCTGGGCGACAACCACCACTGCATACTCCAGCTGGCAACCAGCGTCCAAGGAAAATGTGACACTGGAGACCAGCAGCTGAGAAGAGATTTCTGTAATTGCCACATATGAGCCCTTGCCCATGGCACCACTTCCATTGCCGCTGCCATTGACCCCAGAATCTGGACATAGACCCAAACCCTGGACCTGCCTTGACAGAGGAGAAGACAAATCTGTTGAACCAGCTTCGACCTCTTGCGCTCCATGAGGAAGATCCTCTTCCATACTGTGTCAAATAGAACGCCCAGAAACTCCACCATCTGCGACGGTGTTGGTCTGCTCTTCTCGAAATTGATCACCCAACCCAACAACAGCAGAAGATGGCCAACTTTGTCCGTCGCTGTCACAATGTCCATGTAGGATGATGCATGATTAAGCCAGAAGTGAAGATATGGGTGAACTCTGATTCCCTGGCACCGAAGGAAGGTCAGGAAAAGGAGGAGTAAGGCAGTAGAAGGCCTTCCAACAAAGACGCTCATGCAAGAACGTTTGTCCAAATATTTACTGAGGCAGCAGCTAGGACTCAACACGGGACCGTGTTTTGGCATAGTCACCTGCCTCAGGCATCAGCGAAGATGTCAAACCTAGGCAGATGCTCTTCTAGTGACAAAAGATGGCAATGACAACACTACGGTGGACCTCAATACAAGGTTGGTTGTCAGTAGAAGAGTTTTACTCTTCATTGATATGCACCAAGCATAACAAGAGATAGAAAATACTGAAGAGCTGAACTGGATGCCAAGAGAGATATGTCTCAGTTCAGTTTTCAGTTCTCTATCTCCACCTGCTGGTTGATGAACACAACTATCCCAGAGGTTCTGGAATAAAGAGTTGCATGGGGACAGAAATCTAACTTGTCCACGCCCGTCGCCATGGGAATCTAACCCGTCCCCACCTGTCCCCGTGGGGAATCTAACCCATCCCTGTTGCACGTAATCTCCCTCATCCCAGTTTCCAGCCCCCCCAGCCCTTGTCATACCTCAGTCACCTTGACATCTCCCCCCAAGAAAGCCACATCCTACAAGCAGTAAAAATTCTAGTAAAAGTAACATAAATCATTTTCTTCTTACTCCTCTAAGACGGCAAATGTACAGATTAGCAGGACCCAAAGCAGTCCAAAACAAGTAAAGTCAGAAAAACAACACAATTTATACTTAATTGTTCAACCGCCCTTAGGATTCACTATTGGGTTTAAAAAGCAAAACCATGTGCATGTAAGGACTGGATAAACGAATTAAAGCAAAGTTTAAAGCAAATGCTCTTAATATGTAATACTTGGTAGCAATAATGAAACAGTGATAGAATATTCACATAGTAAGCAGCCTGAGGCAACAAATTAATTTTCCACCGAACATAATTAACTTTGTATAAACTTTGCAGCTAATAGTACACTGAACTCAACAATGTTGGCACACTTAGACTGACGCTGGACAGAACTTCTGCATGAAGGAAACCCTTCCCTCATTATTCAATACCTCTCCGCGAAATAGTAGTAATAAAAAAAGGCAAGCACATTTTTATAATACACCATCGCAAGCCACAAAACAAAAGGAGCAAATTCCCACATGCTATCTTTTCTTTTAATGTAGGCACAGGGAAAAAATGTAAATGCTCCCAGGTTTCAATGTAATTCATGTTTAATGTGGGATATAAATGTAATAAGTAAATAAATAAGTAGACAGATAAAACTCTGAATGTTGAGCACCTGATACTCATAACATGATGTCTGTTTAAGTGGCCCATTACCAGGAGAATAAAATCTCTGCATGAATATAAGAGCCTCCTTTTAACCAGCTCCTCCAAATGACACATTGATTACAATTTATAAACAAATTACTACTATATCTATAAAAGTTATTCCATTATTATACTTCTCCTGTTTACATCCATATGCTACACGAGTTGGTATGTTTGACAATATAAGTGAGATTAAATAAAAATGCTACCAACAATAAAGAATAACGTGGATACAGCAGCTTTGCTTTGTTTTGAGTGTATGGCCATGACAGCTTCGTGAGGAAGGGAAAACAGAGACTACCCTAAATGGCTTCAACTCCCTCTCTCCCTCCCACCCACACACATCACCATCCACCTCTCCTCCAGCCCCGGATGGCCTTCCCTGCACATACCTCAGATTACCCTGGTGGTCTAGTGGTTTGCTTCGGGGCACGAAAGGTCCCCATGCTTTCCTGCCCGCTGCTGCTGAACCTCTTGCTGCTGCCACTTGTTTAAAATGGTTTTACAGAATTTGGGGAATTGTAAGTGGCATAACATGCCACAATACGTATCACTATGTGAATATTGTACTGTTTTAATTGTTTATTGCCTATGTTCAACTTATTCTTGCTGTACACTGCCTTGGGTGAATTTTTAAAAAAATGCAGTAAATAAAATCCAAATAAATAATACTAACTCATAACTATAATAAAAATAGTCCATGCGCGGATAAGAAAGGAGACATCTATTGTAAAATATGGGCACCATTTTGGGACACATTAACTCCAGTGGCTCGGAGACGGAGTAGAGTATTAAATTCCTGAAGAGGGGAAGGAGGGGGGGGGGGGAGGAAATGTTAGAGGAGGGGGGAAAAGGAAAAACTTTTGACACACTGGAACTTGAGTATTGAACTTTGTGATATGTATGAACAGATGGTTTGCATGTGCAGTAATGTTCTTACTTTCTGATTCTGTGTCAATAAAGATGATGTTAAAAAAAAAAATAGTCCATGACAAACAATGGAGGAGGGACACAGAAGAAAGAATCTTGCCATCAGAATGGAAGAATGCTTTCTGAAAAAAAGGAACTTGATTTCATTTTTAACTTAAAGGCGGGCCACAAAGGACACAACCTGGAGTGACACCTGATAGATCTGAATTTATTTGGTAACTGTGAACTAATGCTGTAGTTTTTGAAGTAATCGTGTTTAGCTCTCTCATATACCTTACAAGTAATAAATCATCTAAAGAAAAAAACAAAGAGATTTTTAGTCTGGATTTTCCATTATCCTTAATATACTTTTCCTCTCCCTCTCATCTTCCACTCAAAATGTACTTGCATAAGAAATGAATTTTAATGAAGTCCAGTTTCTGGAAAATATATCATGAAAAGAAATCCTCGTTTGACTGGCTTTAATGAAATTGAGCATGCGCAGTTTCACTAAATGGAGCGCGCCAGACCGTGAGAGGAACAGAGAGCAGGGCAGGCAATGCGGCAGCGCCGGAAACCAGCGCTGAACGAAGGATTCAGCTGGCAGGGGTTGGGGACCCCACGCCAGCCAAACCAGGGGCCCAGAGCAAATTTAGAGGGGCCCGGGTCCCCATAGCCCCACGTAGCTCTGCCACTGCTTTGCAACTCCCCCGCCAAAAATCTTACGTTTTTGTGTGCATAAGGTTGCAAACTCAAACATGAGTTACGGATAACGTGCTGCAGGCAGAGCATTCATTTCTGCTCCAAAAACGAAGCTACTTTTTACTGACAACTTAACACTGAAAATTCCTCAGTAACAAAAAAAATGACAGCTCGATTTAATTAATGCACAGCTGGGACGTGCAAACCAATTATCACTGGCACAGTCAGTCCACCGAAGCTCTTTTCTGCAGGGTTTTTTTTTTTCTCTGTTAGTTCTACAGTATCCTGACAGAAATCCTCTCAAACACTGCCAATGTAGCACTGACAATTATTCTCTACTGGAACCAGGACAGACACTACCTAAACTAATGTCAACGAATCTTTCTATGCCCCACTTTCTAAAAGTATATTTTGAAAGAGTACCCTCACAATTTTCCACTGCCTTCGGCAATTAGTAATAACTGTTGCCCAGTGGAATGGCACTTCATTCATTGGGCTATGCTTCTTTTTTTGTCACTGTGCTGCATGCTATTATTTTTTTTTTTTTTTGTTACATTTGTACCCCGTGCTTTTCCAATGCGGCTTACATGGGGCAATGGAGGGTTAAGTGACTTGCCCAGAGTCACAAGGAGCTGCCTGTGCCTGAAGTGGGAATCAAACTCAGTTCCTCAGGACCAAAGTCCACCACCCTAACCACTAGGCCACTCCTCCACTGTTGCTACTATTTGAGATTCTACATGGAATGTTGCTATTCCACTAGCAACATTCCATGTAGAAGTCGGCCCTTGCAGATCACCAAAGTGGCCATGCGGGCTTCTATATGGAATGTTGCTAGTGGAATAGCAACATTCCATGTAGAATCTCCAATAGTATCTATTTTATTTTTGTTACATTTGTACCCTGCGCTTTCCCACTCATGGCAAGCTCAATGCGGCATACATGGGGCAATGAAGGGTTAAGTGACTTGCCCAGAAGTCACAAGGAGCTGCCTGTGCCTGAAGTGGGAATCGAACTCAGTTCCTCTGTTCCCCAGGACCAAAGTCCACCACCCTAACCACTAGGCCACTCCTCCACTATTGTCTACTAGTGTCTATTAGTGATGTTGCATTTACATTTATAACACCTTCACCAGCTGTAGTCATTGACCAATACTTTAAAATAGTGTGGAGGGGCATGATCGAACGGGGGCGCCCATCTCTAAGGACGGCACCGCAAAAGGGCGGGGAAACCCGCATTATTGGAACAAGATGGGCGACCATCTTTCATTTTGATAATACGGTCGGGGACGGCCAAATGTCAACATTTGGGTCGACCTTAGAGATGGTCAACCTAAATGTTGAGATCGACGACCTTAGAGATGGGTGACCTCAGTTTTCGCCGATAATGGAAACTAAAGACGTCTATCTCAAAAACGGCCAAATCCAAGCTTTTTGGTCATGGGAGGAGCCAGCATTTGTAGTGCACTGGTCCCCCTGACATGCCAGGACACCAACCGGGCACCCTAGGGGGCACTGCAGTGGACTTTACAAATTGCTCCCAGGTGCATAGCTCCCTTACCTTGGGGGCTGAGCCCCCCAACCCCCTCCCCCAAACCCACTACCCACAACTGTACACTACTACCATAGCCCTTACGGGTGAAGGGGGGCACCTAGATGTGGGTATAGTGGGTTTCTGGTGGGTTCTGGAGGGCTCACATTTACCACCACAAGTGTAACAGGTAGGGGGGGATGGGCCTGGGTCCGCCTGCCTGAAGTGCACTGCACCCACTAAAACTGCTCCAGGGACCTGTATACTGCTGCAATGGACCTGAGTATGGTATTTGAGGCTGGCAAAAATGTATTTTTTAACTTTGTTTTTTATGGTGGGAGGGGGTTAGTGACCACTGGGGAAGTAAGGGGAGGTCATCCCCAATTCCCTCCGGTGGTCATCTGGTCAGTTCAGGCACCTTTTTGAGTCTTGCTCGCAAGAAAAAAATGGACCAAGTAAAGCCAGCCAAGTGCTCGTCAGGGACACCCTTCTTTTTTCCATTATTGGCCGAGGACGGCCATCTCTTAATCACGCTCCAGTCCTGCCTTTGCTACCCTGCTGACACGACCCCGTGAACTCTGGCCGTCCCTGCGATGGAAAGCAATTGCGGACGGCCAAAATCGACTTTCGATTATGCCGATTTAGGCGGCCTTGCAAAGAAGGACGCCCATCTCAAGATTTGTGTCGAAAGATGGGCGTCCTTCTCTTTCGAAAATAAGCATGATAGTTATTCATAGAAACTGGACTTCTCTTTGTCAGCGTCCTCGCTGACTCCGTACTCCAGTGTGTCAAAGAGCAGAAGTAAGTATCTGACTGCCTTCCCCTGGAAGCGCCAGACGCCGCAGGTTTCAAAATTCTTTCCTCAGGGACTCGGATTAAAGCTGTCGTCTATGCTGATATCTCTTGTGAAACTGACCGCTGTAGCACTGAGGCATCAGACTTAATTACTAAAAAAAACTGCTTAAATACAGAACAATTTCCAAAACTCTACTGGGAGTGAGGACAACATTCTGCCTCGAGGCAGTTATGATGATCTGGAGTGAATGATATACTAAATTATTTATATATTGGGATTTATTAACCTCTTTTATGAAAAGATTCATCCAATCATGACACTGCAATTCTGTCAAACCCCCCTCCCCCCACTAAGGGGTCCTTTTACTAAGGTACGCTAATAGATTTAGAGCATGCTAAATACCTTGAGTATTGTTTTCAATTCTGGTCACCGTATCTCAAAAACGATATAGCAGAATTAGAAAAGGTTCAAAGAAGAGCGACCAAAATGATAGGGGGGATGGAACTACCCCCATATGAGGAAACGCTAAAGAGGTTAGGACTCTTTAGCTTGGAAAAGAGTCAGCTGAGGGGCATATGATTGAGATCTACAAAATCCTGAGTTGTGTAGAAAGAGTAGAAGCGAATCGATTTTTCATTCTTTCAAAAAGTACAAAGACCAGGGGACACTCGATGAAACTACGTAGAAATTCTTTTAAAACAAATAGGAGGAAACATTTTTCAAAGGACGGTTAAGCTCTGGAACTCATCGCTGGAGGATGTGGTAACAGCAGTTAGTGAATCTGGGTTTAAAAAAAAAAAGATTTGGACAAGTTCCTGGAGGAAAAGTCCACAGTCTGTTATTGAGATGGACATGGGGGAAAACTGCTGCTTGCCCTGGGATTGGTAACATGGAATGTTGCTACTAATTGGGTATCTGCCAGGTACTTGTGATCTGGATTGGTCACTGCGGGAAGCAGCATACTGGGCTAGATGGACCATTGGTTTGACTCAGTATGGTTATTCTTATGTTCTTATTTTGAGATACAGCATTTTATTTTGAAATGGGCTGTGCTACCGCAAAACAGTGTGTACTATTCACAAAAAGGAAAAAAAACCCAGACGTAAGTTTTTTCCTTTCATTTTGGGAGATTTTCTGACATAATTCATATTTCCGCTACCGGTAATGTAACCTCATTTTGGATTTCGAGTCACAGTTTGGGCTATAATTAGTTTTCTCTACATAAAGCAGAGTAAGGGGTCCTTTTACAAAGGTGCGCTGAAAAATGGCTTGCAGTAGTGTAGGTGCGGGTTTTGGGCGCGCGCCGATCCATTTTTTTAGTGCGCCTGTAAAAAGGGCCTTTTTGTTTTTCGCCAAAAATGGACATGTGGCAAAATCAAAATGTTGCGTGTCCATTTTGGGTCTGAGACCTTACCGCCGGCCATTGACCTAGCGGTAAAGAATCCGGGCGATAATGACCTACGTGCGTCAAACGCCACTTGGCACACGTCCATCCCGTGCGGCCGAAACTAAAAAATATTTTTCAGACGCGCGTATCGGAAACGCACCAGAAATGAAATTACGGCAAGAGCCATGTGGTAGTCAGGCAGTAACTCCATTTTGGCATGCGCTGGGTGCACGTAGACGCTTACGCGGCTTCGAAAAAGGGCCCCTAAGTTAGGCATCTCGGTGATGCCGCAACTCAGCAGCTTGGCGACTTCTGAGCCTGTGCAGGTGGATTTTCATGGTAAATTCTAAATCCAGAAGCTGAAGTTCTAAATAATCTAGTTGTAACATTCTACCTTCATGTTTCAGCTGCAAAGCTACCTTCAGTCTGACACAAAATACAAGATGAAACACTTCTTGCAACTCCAGAGAGAGGTAATTAAGATGTATGTGGCTGACTTATCCTATTGTTCTCAGAAAACAACAGCTACAGACAAGCAACTGTGCTTTCTTTATCAAAAGGAGGAAAGTGGATCTCAAACGTGAGGACTTCCAAGCTAAGGATGGTCTTAACAAGCCCCACTTTTTTTTTAACTTCCTCCATGAATACAATCTGTAAAAAAAAATGAAAAATAGGTGATTAAGGGAAAGAATTAACCCCAATTTTTTTTAAACATATATTTCTAAAATAGACGCTTCAGACTGATTGAGCAAACTTAGGAGCCCTTTTACAAAGGGACGGTAAACCCAACGCGGGCTTACCACACGCTAATCTGAAGCTACTGATGGCCCAATGCGGGTCCTGGCGGTAGTTCCAGCCCCAGTGTGCGCCATTTTCGGCCTGAAACCTTCCCGCCACCCATTGACTTAGCGTTATGGTCTCACGGACTAACCGGGTGGTAAGCGACAGCACACATAAACTGACAATTAGTGCCAGGTAAGCGCCATGCGGTAGAAAATAGACAATATTTTCTACCATGTGTTGTGGACCTGCGTCAAAAAAGGAATTACCGCCTGGGGCATGTGGTAGCCGGGTGGTAGTTCCAATTTGGCACGTTTTGGATGTGCATAAGCGCCTCCGTGCCTTAGTAAAAGGAAACCTTAGTGCTTTGAAAATACACCTTATGTTCTCAGCGGCCAAAGGTAAACCTGATATTTAATGCCGGTCACCGGAAACGTCCCAGCATTGAATATCTGGACTCACAAGTCCTTTTATTAAGGTGCGCTGAACTATGGGCCTCGCTAGTGTAGGCGTGTGGATGTGCAGCAAAATTAAAATTGGCGCGCGTCCATTTTCGGCGTCAGACTTTACTGCCACCCATTGACTTCGTGGTAAGGTCTCATGCTGTAACCGTGCGGTAATCATCTATACGCGTAGAATGACAATTACTGATAAAGATAGGGTAACTGTCTTGCTTGGACTAACTTTATGCGCCGGCCAAAAAAATCGCAGATATTCAATGCCAGTCACTGGAAATGACCCGGCATTGAATATCCTGGGTCATCGCCTCCCACTGGCTGAATATCAGTCCTTCTGTGTCTTTTCTGAATTTCTCATCTATTCTGTCTTATTAGACTCAACAAAATGGAGGAAAAGGTCCCCTATGAAGAACCAAAAAGAAAAAGGAAACCTTGGAGTTAAACAAAGTTTATTAGGATTTTTTTAAAAAAGCCACCAGGTCTACGTAAAACAACTCCCCAAAATCAAGTAGTTCAGAACAAGGTCTCTCAGCGCAACCGCCTGCATCAGAAGTCACAGGAATCTGAAAAGTGGCCTGCGCTGATGTAGACGCGTGTATTGGATGACTAGGGAAAATCGGCCCGTAGTTTTTGTGCGGAGCTAACCCGGTGGTAACTGCGTGCTACCCAGTTACCGCCACCTCAATTGATGGCAATAAGTGCTCCCCCTCACATGGCCAAACGGTAACAGCAATCTTACCGCATGGCCTTGGTTATTTTCAGCCTTTTTTTTTTACCCACTGTGGTAAAAAGGGCCTCAACGCGTGGCAAAAACGGCCCCCGCCACTAGCCCAGGGCCCTTTTTACCACAGCTTGGTAAAAGGACCCCTTATCTTGGTAGAAATCAAGTTCTAGATGGTAGTGAGGGGTATACACTGATCTTCAAGTCGTAGCTTTCTATATCACAACGCAACAATAATTTTGCTACTGAGAGAAAAACTTGTGATTTATACTAAATTGAACCCGCCGATTCAAAATATGAACTCCGAATTTGCCTGCCACGTCTAGATTTTAAGTTATACGTGCAAAGCATATTCACTTATAATATTAATGCTTGGGATGCATTTGCGCTAGTAGTGCAGAACTTCCTTGGGAACAGACGAGCTGAAAACTCTGCTGAACTAGTAGACAACATGCTTAAAGCATATGAACAACTTGGCTGCCGAATGTCATTGAAAATGCATTTCTTACATTCCCATCTCGACTTTTTCCCACCCAATTTGGGACACGTAAGTGACGAACATGGAGAGAGGTTCCATAAAGACATTTCTACAATGGAGAACAGATATCAAGGCCGCTGGAATCCCAACATGATGGGGGACCTACTGCTGGTTTTTGCAACGGGAAAATATGACCGGTCACAAACGCAAAAGCAGATGCCTGAAGCACTTTTAACAGTACTGGGCCTTGCTGAAGGAAGACTTTTAAACTGGAATACGAGACTTTTCAGAAATTTTGTTATTCCATTACATTTTCATATACTGTTTACTACGAAAACTTTGATGTAGATCAGGTCAGACTTATACGGTCTGTGCCAGAGCCGGTGGTGGGAGGCGGGGCTGGTGGTTGGGAGGCGGGGATAGTGCTGGGCAGACTTATACGGTCTGTGCCCTGAAGAACGCAGGTACAAATCAAAGTAGGGTATACACAAAAAGTAGCACATATGAGTTATCTTGGGTAGACTGGATGGACCGTGCAGGTCTTTTTCTGCCGTCATCTACTATGTTCACTATGTTCAGGTAATTGTTGGAGTAAAACTCGTTCTGTAAAAAAATGATTCAATGCTTTCCAAGTGCCTTAATTCATTTGGGCAAACTTATGCATAACAAAATTTCCTGACGTGTTACAACAATTCTGACTTTGGATTTGGAATACGCACGCTGAATTTAGTATAGGACAAACAGTTTTTGCCCAGTAGCACACGAAAAAAATTTTTTTGTTGTGCTCTGATTTGTTCAATGGATATTAAGTCAAGGTAAGCCATAGCCAGAGATATTTTTGATGCGATGTTATGACTTCTGAGCACAGTGGATACTGCATACAACAGAATTCTGACACAGACAATGACCCCTGACACAGTGTGCCGAACCACGGCCATGTTGGGTTAGCCCATTAATAAAGATTGTGTTCAAGCATCTGTGGTTTACGTCTCTGTTTGTTTGGCCATCGCCGCTTAGTATTCTGTCTTGGGTTATCTGTGGAGATCCTTTTCTTCTTCTTTGTCTGGCGATGTCAGAAAAGTGGTACATTTCAAGTGATCTATGGAAATGTCTGCAAGGTTTTTGAACAAATAAATTTTTTAAAAGGAGGTTAACAGTAAAAGGAAAGATATTTATTTTCCCTTCTCTTGAATGTAGTAAGCTGCCATCGCACTAAGATACTCTCTAAATGAGTTTCTTTAAACTTGATTTTGACAGATGGAGTATGGAGGAAAAACAAGCTTTGCTCAAGCATCAAACAGAAAACCTCGTCCGCTTAAAAACAGAAAAAGTTCTACAAGATTGCCATCTAGATGCTAAAAGTACCTGGGAGACACTGGCAGAACAACTGAAAGAAGAGTATTGATCTTTTAGTTTTCTAAAAGAAAGGCAAATTTATCTTAAATTTATCTTTTCTTGCAATAGAAATAGTTCTAGTTTCTCCCGGTCCTATTTAATCTTACATTATCCCAGGGGCGTAGCCAGACTTCCGTGGGAGGGGGGTCGAAAGCCCGAGGGGAGGGGGCACATTTTAGACCTTCCCCCAGCGCCGCCCCCCCCACATCTTATCCGACCCCCCTCCCGCCGCGAACCCTCCCCCGCCGCCGCCTACCTTCACTTTTGCTGGCGGGGGACCCCACTTCCCGCCAGCCGACTTCCTCTCCGTCCTGCTCCTGCTCCTGTTGCATGCATTGCTGACGTCCTGCACGTTGTACGTGCAGGACATCAGACTCAGAGAACAGAGTTCTGTTCTCTGAGTCTGACGTCGCACGTACAACGTGCAGGACGTCAGCAATGCATGCAACAGCAGGATCAGGATGGAGAGGACATCGGCTGGCGGGGAGTTGGGTCTCCCGCCAGCGAAAGTAAAGGTAGGCAGCGGCGGGGGTGGGTTCACCGGGGGGGGCCAGGCTGGAATCTACGGGGGCCCAGGCCCCCTCAGGCCCCACGTAGCTACGCCACTGCATTATCCAGATTGCAAGGGTCTCAAATACAAATCTACCTACGCATCCAGCTTCTCCTTCATAGGAACTCAGCTATGGAATGCATTGCCTAAACTCTTAAAATCAACTCAGAACCATCTAAACTTCAGGAAATTATTGAAGACCACCCTGTTCAAGAAGGCCTTCCTTCCAGACGTAACTTAGTTCACCTCTTTTACAGCAAAATTTATGGACCCTAATTTGATCTTTTATTATCCTCTATGATCTCTGTTGTTTTATACGATACGTTTACGATTTCTATTTTACTATAACTTTGTTTAATGATATCTTACCGAACTGTAGACTTCCCATGATATTGTGTAAGCCACATTCAGACTGCAACTGGTGGGAAAATGTGGGGTATAAATGTGTTAAATAAATTAATAAATAAATAAAAAGCATTTGCAGAAGGGGGTTTAATGTGGTTTTAGATTTTCTTGGCAATTTAAGGGCCCTTTTACCAAACTACGGTAAAAAGTAGCCTTAGCGTGTGTTTACGCGGGTCATTCCCATGCGCTAAGTCCATTTTTACTGTGTGGTTAAAATGGCCGATTATTCTGTTTGATGACCACGTGCTAATTTTCCCATTAGCACGTGGCCATTAAAACGCGTGGGCCCCTGCTGCTACCTATTTTGTAAGTAGTAACAGCTCACGTGCTAATCACAGGCTAATCGGTTAGCACTCAGCAATGTAGCTGCGCTAACCAATTAGCACAGAACACACCTACTCTTCGCCCCAGACCCACTCCAAGCACTAAAAAGTAAAATCTATTTTTTTAGCATGTGGGTAGCGCATGTACATGGAAAAAAAGACTGTGAGGTGCCTGAGTGCGCCGCACTGTATTTCATTTTAAGCTGGGGTAAGCACGTCTTAGTGCTCACCACAGCATCGTAAAAGGACCTCATAATTATTTCATATTATGTAGTCTTACTCATATTCTTTTGCTACTGAGATCTTTTATTATGTTTGGTGTTTTCTGTACTCCACTTAGAAGATGGGCAGTGTTACAGAATAGTGCAAATCCACGCTCAACTTGCTCATCCCGGCTTTACATCTGGTTTTAGTTGGTGTAGATTCTTGCATCCAAAGTTGACTGCGGATCCTGGCGCTATGGGTTATTCTGTAAGGGGCAGCCATTCCAGAACGCACTGATTTTTTGGCATCAAATTTTGAGTGCCCTTTACCGAACCCAGTGCACACACTTTCCCGATAGTACGTGCATGCATGCAGTATTAGAAAAAAAGTGTGCAGTCTTTACACCTAGTGCACACTCCTTTGGCTGCACATCCCTATTCTCCATACAAAAGGATGATAAGATTGGGCTCAAAAGCCTGGAGGTGGGACAGATGTCTGGCAGTGAGGTCCTGAACCAATCCGTCCAAACGTCTCATACCTCACTGATGGCTGGCCAGCTCCAGCGTCTGTGGATAGAGTATTCTTCTGAATTTCCAGAAGAGACAAAAGCCATGAGGTAAGAGAAGATGAAGCAGGAAGATTGGAAAGCTAAAAAAGTAGCATCATTGTGGAAGGTGACAACAGTGATACCAATGGGATTACCATCGATATGATCATTATCACCATCAAAGAGATATGTAAAGATGCCAACACGGTCAGCTCTATAATTTAAGTAGCAGGGTATCCTTCTGTTTGATTTTCTGATAGGGCAGAGCTCATTGATGTCAACGGATTCCTCCACTCCTGGGCTTGCACGTCATAAAAGCTTCAACGGCTGAGGCCTACGTGGAGAGTGGATGAATTTAGAGTTCACCTTGTCTCACCTTCAACTTGACTTCATTGTGGAGGAGATAACTACCACTGACATCAAAGATTTCATAGGTGCATCTCATGACGAATACAGCTTCAAGTTAGATGAGTTCAATGCTGAGGGCTTTAGACCTTTGTATGTTAGCTGTAAAAGTCAATGTGTGAATTGTCAGGTGAAGGAGTAAGGAGAAATGCTTTAATAGACTTATCTTCTGCCTTGACCGATATACTCATATCACCCCTCTCCTCAAGTCACTTCACTGGCTTCCGATCAGTTACCGCATATAGTTCAAGCATCTCCTACTAACCTACAAATGCACTTGATCTGCAGCCCCTCCTTACCTCTCTACCCTCATCTCCCCTTATGTCCCTAACCGTAACCTCCGCTCTCAAGACAAATCCCTCCTTTCAGTACCCTTCTCCACCACCGCCAACTCTAGGCTCCGCCCTTTCTGCCTTGCCTCACCCCATGCTTGGAACAAACTCCCTGAGCCCATACGCCAGGCCCCCTTCCCTACCCATCTTCAAATCATTGCTCAAAGCCCACCTCTTCAATGTCGCTTTCGGCACCTAATCACAACACCTCTACTCAGGAAATCTAGACTACCCCAACTTGACATTTCGTCCTTTAGATTGTAAGCTCTTCTGAGCAGGGACCGTCCTTATTCGTTAATTTGTACAGCGCTGCGTAACCCTAGTAGCGCTCTAGAAATGTTAAGTAGTAGTAGTAGTAGACTGAGGACTGAAGGAAACCAGAAGAAGCGCAGCAAAGGATAAAAAAAGTTAGATGAATTATGATGCGAACTCAGTTGATATGGAGCTATTGCAAATGGCGAAAAGAAAACATATAACTGGAGCAACATAAATCCTATGACAATGTTATGCTCCAGGTAAAACCAGGCAACATTTAAACCAACAGGGAGTGTGTTTGGAAAATCGAGTTTGCTAATGCCTGGTGCATTTGCAAAGTAGTAATGTTCAGGATCCTGTTTTCCATTTCATTCTCTTTAATTTGGGGGGTTTCTTTGTTTGGATTTTATGGTTTCTCTTTTGTTTTCAGTAACGGCGTGTGCGTTTTGTGAATACTGAAGCAACAAAGAATTTCTCTCGTTTTTGTTGCATTTTATTTCCTTTCAGAAAAACGTTATTGTGTTATTCATCAAAATGAATGTACATCCATGGCAGATAGGGAGAAGAGCATATGGGAAATGTTTGCAAGTTGAAAACACAGATTTTCCAATAGCAGATAGGCTTAGAGCGAACGAAGGGTCAGACACACCATCTGGGAGAATAAAAGCAGAAATGTTGTGACAAGAAAACAGCTAGAAAAAAAGGGACAAGACAAAGGTGGAAAAGAAGCAGCAGGAATAAAGCTTTGTCTTATCCATGTTCTAATTGATTTATGGAGGCCAACATGGTTTCACTGAACCAACAGTATGTTCACTATGCAAACACGCCTGGTTTAATCTTGCATTGAGTAGACAGATACTAAAAGCAAAGTCATGAAAAGTGGTTAATTTAAATAACTTTACAACTGCAATAAATATACATAGTAGTTGTTTTAAATATCTACAGCTGTTATGCCTCATATCATTATTTTTTTTTTGTTACATTTGTACCCTTCGCTTTCCCACTCATGGCAGGCTCAGTGCAGCTTACATGGGGCAACGGAGGGTTAAGTGACTTGCCCAGAGTCACAAGGAGCTGCCTGTGCCTGAAGTGGGAATCAAACTCAGTTCCTCAGGACCAAAGTCCACCACCCTAACCACTAGGCCACTCCTCCACTGTTGCCACTATTTGAGATTCTACACGGAATGTTGCTATTCCACTAGCAACATTCCATGTAGAAGTCAGCCCTTGCAGATCTCCAATGTGGCCGCGCAGGCTTCTGCTTCTGTGAGTCTGACATCCTGCACAGAAGCCTGTGCAGCCTTCTACATAGAATGTTGCTAGTAGAATAGCAACATTCCATGTAGAATCTCCAATAGTATCTATTTTATTTTTGTTACATTTGTACCCTGCGCTTTCCCACTCATGGCAGGCTCAATGCAGCTTACATGGGGCAATGGAGGGTTAAGTGACTTGCCCAGAGTCACAAGGAGCTGCCTGTGCCTGAAGTGGGAATCGAACTCAGTTCCTCGGTTCCCCAGGACCAGAGTCCACCACCCTAACCACTAGGCCACTCCTCCACTCCGCCACCCTTGGGATGTAATGGGTCAGTTCAGCAAGCTGAAGAGTAGTAAATCACCGGGACCTGATGGTATTCATCCCAGAGTATTAATAGAACTAAAAAATGAACTTGCGGAGCTACTGTTAGAAATATGCAATCTGTCCCTAAAATCGAGTGTAATACCGGAAGACTGGAGGGTAGCCAATGTTACTCCGATTTTTAAGAAGGGTTCCAGAGGAGATCCGGGAAATTATAGACCGGTGAGTCTGACGTCGGTGCCGGGCAAGATGGTGGAGGCTATTATTAAGAATAAAATTGCAGAGCATATACAAAAACATGGACTGATGAGACAAAGTCAGCACGGATTTAGTGAAGGGAAGTCTTGCCTCACCAATCTAATGCATTTTTTTGAGGGGGTAAGCAAACATGTGGACAATGGGGAGCCGGTTGATATTGTATATCTGGATTTTCAGAAGGCGTTTGACAAAGTGCCGCACGAAAGACTCCTGAAGAAATTGCAGAGTCATGGAATCGGAGGTAGGGTATTATTATGGATTAAGAACTGGTTGAAAGATAGGAAGCAGAGAGTAGGATTGCGTGGCCAGTATTCTCAGTGGAGGAGGGTAGTTAGTGGGGTCCCGCAGGGGTCTGTGCTGGGTCCGTTGCTTTTTAATGTATTTATAAATGACCTAGAGATGGGAATAACTAGTGAGGTAATTAAATTCGCCGATGACACAAAATTATTCAGGGTCGTCAAGTCGCAGGAGGAATGTGAACGATTACAGGAGGACCTTGCGAGACTGGGAGAATGGGCGTGCAAGTGGCAGATGAAGTTCAATGTTGACAAGTGCAAAGTGATGCATGTGGGTAAGAGGAACCCGAATTATAGCTACATCTTGCAAGGTTCCACGTTAGGAGTTACGGATCAAGAAAGGGATCTGGGTGTCGTCGTCGATGATACGCTGAAACCTTCTGCTCAGTGTGCTGCTGCGGCTAGGAAAGCGAATAGAATGTTGGGTGTTATTAGGAAGGGTATGGAGTCCAGGTGTGCGGATGTTATAATGCCGTTGTATCGCTCCATGGTGCGACCGCACCTGGAGTATTGTGTTCAGTACTGGTCTCCGTATCTCAAAAAAGATATAGTAGAATTGGAAAAGGTACAGCGAAGGGCGACGAAAATGATAGTGGGGATGGGACGACTTTCCTATGAAGAGAGGCTGAGAAGGCTAGGGCTTTTCAGCTTGGAGAAGAGACGGCTGAGGGGAGATATGATAGAAGTGTATAAAATAATGAGTGGAATGGATCGGGTGGATGTGAAGCGACTGTTCACGCTATCCAAAAATACTAGGACTAGAGGGCATGAGTTGAAGCTACAGTGTGGTAAATTTAAAACGAATCGGAGAAAATTTTTCTTCACCCAACGTGTAATTAGACTCTGGAATTCGTTGCCGGAGAACATGGTACGGGCGGTTAGCTTGACGGAGTTTAAAAAGGGGTTAGATAGATTCCTAAAGGACAAGTCCATAGACCGCTATTAAATGGACTTGGAAAAATTCCGCATTTTTAGGTATAACTTGTCTGGAATGTTTTTACGTTTGGGGAGCGTGCCAGGTGCCCTTGACCTGGATTGGCCACTGTCGGTGACAGGATGCTGGGCTAGATGGACCTTTGGTCTTTCCCAGTATGGCACTACTTATGTACTTATGTACTTATGTAAAATGCACTCCATCAGAACAAGCGTTTTTCCTACTGACTCAAATTAGGCTAAATACACTAAGGACTTTTTCCTAACATTTTCATTTTATAACTCAGAAAATGCAATACTGGTCAGGGAAGATGAAAAGGCCTAACAGTCAACATTAAAAGAATGAACCGTATGGTAAAATTATACGAAAACCCTTTAGAGGAGGAAAATTACTTTATGTGTCTGAAAACAAAACAGAAGCAAGAAAAAGACAGAGGGAATAAGTAGATAAAAGAAATGGGACAAACCGAGAAACCCTGAGAAATTAGAGAGGAGGGAAAATAGAGGGAAGACAAACTGCATTAATTAATTTTCTTAAGGAAATGTTACTAGTCAGAGGATGAGATGAATGATCTCATTTGCTCCAAGTCCCCGAGTGACAAAGTCAAACAAAAAAGGCAGTAATTCTTCATCAGAATTCAATCAGGCTTAACCATTTATTGGTTCTGCAGGAAGCAGCCAATACAGACCAATTTAGAGACTGTCAGTTTTTAAGTGCTTACATTTTAATGTGCGGAGTTAAAAATTACCAATTATCTCATCCTCCTTTTAGCGCACACATCTAACAAAAAGGGTGTGTGCAATCAGGCTTTCGTGTACCACATCTTCGAGAGTTAGTTAATAAATAAATAGCAAACTGCAGATCAGAGTGTGATTTCTTTACCAGCCAATACTGCCAATAGGCACAAACGGAATGAAAAACCTTTATTAGCCGGTCTTTCCATGTGTCACAGTCTCCTAGAAACCTGCTGCATGTAATAGAACTTGGAATGGGATACAGTGATACATTGTAACAGAGGTTTCCCATTGTTTACGGAACACAGCATTAAAGAACAAACTTCAAGATTCTATTGTACAGTGACTGCATTGCATCAGTACCTGAGAAGATAAGCGATATGCATTCAGGGCCATTCCTACTAGTGAGCGACCGTTATTTGCACACAGCCCCTCTTTTCAGCCCCTATAGACTTAAACAAATAAGTCTCTGCACATGGCCCTGGATCCCTCTGCATCCCTCATAGGCTGCCTGTTTGCATTTAAACCTCCATCAATTGGCTACCGATCTATTATTTGCCTTGAAGTTAAAGGCCAACCAGATTTTGCTTTTGGACGCCATAACCGGCCCCTACATTTGAATTTGGCCATGTTTTGATTTCAGCTAAATTGGTAGTTGAAAAAAAAAATGCAACAAATTAATATTACACTAGAAACTCTCTGCAGATCCCACTTCAAGTAGGAGGTGACCAAAACTGGCAGCCATTTTGAGATTGGAGCCAGCATGGCCAGGAGTGACAGGGAATTGCTCTTGCCCTGACTAGGCTACTATACTACCAGGGCTTCTAAGGTAGACCCAAGGGGGGCCTACAGGTGGTGGGAGGGTGGTGCTTTTGACCAGGGGGGTGCCCGGCATTATGTTGGGGGCCAGAGGGGGGCCTGTGTGTCGAATTTTGGCTGAAACTGAAAAATCTGGTTTCGGTCACCCTATATTTGAAGTGGTCTCTAAACAGACACTTATAGAGAGTTTCAAATTATTTGTTGTTTTTTTATTAACCAGGAATTTAAAAAAAAAAAGGGGGGTGGGGGAGGAATCAAAGGTTAAGGTCTAGTCATTCTAGATGCCATAATATAAAACACTGACTAGCAGCTAAATATATCACATGGAGCCAGGCTGTAGAGTCAGAGAGAATCTTAAGAAAATTGACAAATTTATTATCAACAGACAATTGCTGGGGGTTTACGAAGCTGCCGGCGCGGCTGGCTGTGCACTAGTGCTGACACAGCCCATTCACTGAGCTCAAAGTGGGTGGGGGCCTGGGCCCACCCTTGGCTACGCCACTGCATCCCTCTCTAGTTTGCTCATTCATACCAACTACTAAGCTCTACAAATCCCTTCTTCTCCCTCAGAGATCCTTGGTGCTTGTCCCATGCCTTCCTGAATTCACATACATGAACCTCATAAGATATTTACATTTATTTATTTAACCACATTTTCACACATTTGCAGGCTCAATGTGGCTCACATTAAACCGAGAAGGCAATCGCCAACCCGGTTATTAATCAATTACAATATATTGTGGTAAACAGAGAGTGTAGAAGAACAAGTTGAAAGGAGGGAAAAGGAAAAAGGCAAAAGAGTTCAAAATAGTCCATTAATGTATTGCTTTGGAGGACTTTAGGATTTATGTTGGATCCTGGGAGTAGGCTATCTTGAATAAGCTGGTCTTGAGTAATTTCCTAAAGTTAAGATGATTTTGGGTAGTTTTGACAGCTTTTGGTAAAGCATTCCATAACTGGGTGCCGATAAAGGAAAAGGAGGTAGCGTAAGTAGACTTATACTTGACGATGTTGCAGGTAGGATAATGGAGGTTTAGGAATGAACAGGATGTTCTTGATGTATTCCTAGAAGGAAGATTGATTAGGTTATTCATGTATCCTGGCATAGGAGTCAACTTTTCAAAATTATTGGGGGTGCAAAGCCCAATGGAAATAACCCCTCCCTGGACACATAAAAGGAATTTTCTTGAGTATTGGGGGTGCTCAAGCACCCACAGCACCCACAGAGTTGGATCCAATGTATCCTGGGACTTCTCCATCAAGAATTTTGTGGACAAGGGCACAAATTTTGAAGTTAACACGGAAGCTTATATATTGGTGGGTGTTGACGTCTCCAATGCTTTCCCTGTAGCGCTAAGGGTTAAACATGGCTATACACTCACCCCCACTTTATTAACTTTGTTTTTGGTTGAACTGCTTAAAGTCACCACACAAAATGCTAATATTGTTTATTGTAAAACTCTAATGTTCTGCCCATCTCAGAAATTCTCAGCGGATTACATAATAGTCACTCGACAGCATTTTGATTGCAGATTCCTAAATCTCTGTTGGTTTAAGACCAAAAGTAAACTTCAATAAAACAAAGATATTCTGCGTGTGGATGACTCAGCAGCATTTGTTGGTCTTCTTGAGAATGACATACAACATCTGTTCATTCTTTTGTGCCTATGCAGCACTTCTAAGCTTCTGAGACGTGGGGCCAGTGCCTGACAGTTCAGCATTTGGGGTACAAAAACCCGATGGAGCAACATCTGATGGAGGATGAAATACTGATGTACAGTAAACCAGGAAAAAGACTTTGGGGTGGCTATGGGGCTCATTTTCAAAAAGGAAAAATGTCCATAAAGTGTCATAAAGAAGCATTTGGATGAATTTCTTCTCAAAACGCCCAAATCGGTATTTTTGAAACCATACTGGGACAGACCGAAGGTCCATCAAGCCCAATATCCTGTTTCCAACAGTGGTCAATCCGGGTCACAAGGACCTGGCAAGATTCCAGAACAGTAAAACAGATTTTATGCTGCTGATCCTAGAAATAAGCAGTGGATTTTCCCAAATCCATTTTAATAATGGCTTATGGACTGCAGTGCGTCCAGATCACGAGGCGGGATTAGGGTGTGCCTAGCATTTGGACATTTTACAGCCATAATTTACAGTCTTTTTGCGGATGATACAAAGATTTGTAACAGAGTGGACACCCGGAAGGGAGTGGAAAACATGAAAAAGGATCTGCAGAAGCTAGAAGAATGGTCTAAGGTTTGGCAATTAAAATTCAATGCGAAGAAATGCAAAGTGATGCACTTAGAGAGTAGAAATCCACGGGAGACGTATATGTTAGGCAGTGAGAGTCTGATATGTTCGGAAGGGGAGAGGGACCTTGGGGTGATAGTATCTGAAGATCTGAAGGCGACGAAACAGTGTGACAAGGCGGTGGCCATAGCTAGAAGGTTGCTAGGCTGTATAGAGAGAGGTGTGACCAGCAGAAGAAAGGAGGTGTTGATGCCCCTGTATAAGTCGTTGGTGAGGCCCCATCTGGATACTGTGTTCAGTTTTGGAGGCCGTATCTTGCTAAGGATGTAAAAAGAATTGAAGTGGTGCAAAGAAAAGCTACGAGAATGGTATGGGATTTGTGTTACAAGACGTATGAGAAGAGACTTGCTGACCTGAACATGTATACCCTGGAGGAAAGGAGAAACAGGGGTGATATGATACAGACGTTCAAATATTTGAAAGGTATTAATCCGCAAATTAACCTTTTCTGGAGATGGGAAGGAGGTAGAACTAGAGGGCATGAAATGAGATTGAAGGGGGGCAGACTCAAGAAAAATGTCAGGAAGTATTTTTTCACGGAGAGAGTGGTGGATGCTTAGAATGCCCTCCCGCGGGAGGTGGTGGAGAAGAAAACGGTAACGGAATTCAAACATGCGTGGGATAAACATAAAGGAATCCTGTTCTGAGGGAATGGATCCTCAGAAGCTTAGCTGAGATTGGGTGGCATAGCCGGTGGTGGGAGGCGGGGCTGGTGGTTGGGAGGCGGGGATAGTGCTGGGCAGACTTATACGGTCTGTGCCCTGAAAATGACAGACACAAATCAAGGTAAGGTATACACAAAAAGTAGCACATATGAGTTTATCTTGTTGGGCAGACTGGATGGACCAGGCAGGTCTTTTTCTGCTGTCATCTACTATGTCACTATGTTTTTATAATAAAACAAAACCAAAACATCTAGGGTGAAAACTTCAACTTTTTGGTCTAGGCCTCTTTTTCTAACAAATAAAACACAAAAAGGTGCCCTAAATGACCAGATGATCACTAGAGGGATTCAAGGATGACCCCCCTTACTCCCCCAGTGGTCACTGACCTCCTCCCACCCACGAAAAATGTGAATAAAAATAGTACTCACCAGCCTCCTATAACAGCCTCAGATGTTCTAGCCAGGTCCATTAGAGCAGAATGCTGGTGGTCCCTGGAGTAGTGTAGTGGGCGGTGCAGTGCTCTGTAGACAGGTGGACCCAGGCCCATACCTCCCCCTACCTGTTACACTTGTAGTGGAAACTGTGAACCCTCCAAAACTCACATATAGGTGCCCCCTTCCCCATAAGGGCTATTGTAGTGCTATAGTTGGGGGGTAGTGAGTTTTGGGTGGGTTTTAGAGGGCTCAGCAGACAAGATTTGGGAGTAATGGTGAGATGTGTGTCTGGGAGCATTTATCTGAAGTCCACAGCAGTCCCCCTAGGGTGCCCCATTGTTCTCCTGGGATGTCTGGGGGACCAGTCTGCTGAAAATGCTGGAACCTCCTACATCCCAATGGCTTGATTTTCTATATTTTTTACTCAATTTTTCCCCCCCGAAAATGGCCTGAAAGGATAAATGCACAGAGCACAAAACCTTGTTGCAAATGGTATGTTCGAAAAGAAAAAAAAAAAAAAAAAGATGTTTTGCTTTTTCTAACATGGTTACATTTGCTGTTCAGATTTGGAACGTTTAGCGCAAAACATCCAAAGTCCGACTTAGCTGTCATATCGAAAATGCCCCTCCACATCTAGAGTGCAATAAGATGATGGACAGGGCCAAAGGAATGCTTAGATGCACAGAAGGATCACAACAAAAAAAGGAAGCTGATAAGACCTCACCCTAGGATATCACGACCAGTTCTGGAGACTGTACATCCAAACAGATGCAGAGAGAATGGAGTTGGTCCAGAGAAGAGTTAACAAAATCACAGAGCTTGAATCGTAAGTCCTAATTAATACGACTTATGAACTTAAATAATTTAAACCTAGAGAAGGCTTCCCAATCCTGTCCTGTGTACCACATGGCCTGTCATGTTTTAAGCAGAATGAATATACATGAGATCACATTGCATGAAGTCTCCAATGTATGCAAATAGATGAGATATATATATTTATTTATTTTGTTACATTTGTACCCTGTGCTTTCCCACTCATGGCAGGCTCAATGGGGCAATGAAGGGTTAAGTGACTTGCCCAGAGTCATAAGGAGCTGCCTGTGCCAGGAATCAAACTCAGTTCCTCAGGACCAAAGTCCACCACCCTAACCACTAGGCCACTCCTCCACTGTTGCTACTATTTGAGATTCTACATGGAATGTTGCTATTCCACTAGCAACATTCCATGTAGAAGTCGGCCCTTGCAGATCACCAATGTGGCCGCGCAGGCTTCTGCTTCTGTGAGTCTGACGTCCTGCACGTATGTGCAGGACGTCAGACTCACAGAAACAGAAGCCTGCGCAGCCTTCTACATGGAATGTTGCTAGTGGAATAGCTGGAGTAGGCTCTTGAACAAGAGCCTACTCCTCCTACTCCCCCTTTCCTCAGATTCTACTTTTCGTAGGAATTTGTGTACCTCCACCCTTGTGGTGGTTTGGCTTGCTAGTGGAATAGCAACATTCCATGTAGAATCTCCAATAGTAGCAACATTCCATGTAGAATCTCCAATAGTAGCAACATTCCATGTAGAGTCTCCAAAAGTATCTATTTTATTTTTGTTACATTTGTACCCTGCGCTTTCCCACTCACGGCAGGCTCAATGTGGCTTACATTGGGCAATGGAGGGTTAAGTGACTTGCCCAGAGTCACAAGGAGCTGCCTGTACCTGAAGTGGGAATCGAACTCAGTTCCCCAGGACCAAAGTCCACCACCCTAACCACTAGGCCACTCCTCCACTCATTCACTTTGGATATCCTGAAAACCCAACTGGCTGTGGGATCCCCAGGATAGGTTCAGGAAGACCTGCTCTACAGTAAAGGACAGAGATAAGGGACAAGATAGAGATGATCAAATACCTCAGAGGTATTAATGCTTAAGAAACAAACCATCTTTAGAGGAAAGAATGCTCGAGCAAGACGTCATGGTGGTTATGGTATGAGGTTCCAAGAGAGTGGACTCAGGAACAGAACTGGAAAATATTGCTTCATAAAAGCATGGATGGATGGATAAATGGAATGGTCATGGGGGGGGGGGGGGCAGAGACACAGAATCCAAGAAAGCCTTGAATAAACAAAGGATTCCTAGTTATGGAGAAATGAGAACAAGCCCACGTAACAAGTGAGGTCTATGTTAGGAGTCTTCAAAACTATAGCCCATGGAGCTCATTCTTCCAGCCTGCTGCTGAACTCACCTAAGAAGAATTTTTTTTCCATACAGAGCAATGGCTACTACTACTACTATTATTACTATTTAGCATTTCTATAGCGCTACAAAGCGTACGCAATGGCAAAGAGAGCAAGGCTGATGGGATCCTCAGGCCCCCACCAGCTGAAAAAAGTAAGTCTAGCGAGGTAGAAAATGGCTCTTATTGTCGTAAAAAAATGCAACATGGCTCTTTTCTTCAAAAGTCTTGCGATCCCAGACCTACAGCACTGAAGCAAGAATGGCGTTTGAAAAACTAAATGAGCATGCAGTCCTCATTATCTGCATTCATATTTATGAATGCAAAGAAAGTGGATCATCTATACCAACCATCTCCTGACAATCTTCAAATCGAATTCAACGATCTATTAAAAAAAATAGAGAGATTTAATAATTTGCCATATTCAAATATAAGATCAAGGTGAGTTATAATCAAATATGTGTGTTTTTCCCTTCCCCTCATGGGCTCAAAATCTAAATTTAACATGAAACAATAGAGAGTGAAATAACATGCACAAGGTCACAAGGAATGGTACCGTAAGCAGCAGGATTTCAAACCCTGGTTTCCCTGGTTCTGAGCCTGCTGCTAAAACCAAGAGGCTAGGCATAAGAGTCTTTAAAAAATGCCAGGTGTTTTGAGACATTGTGCTTTCTTGTCTTTTATATTCATCAGAAACCTGCTTCCTTTATGGTTGTCATATTAAAAAATGCAATTGCCTGCAACGTCATTTACGTAGCATAATAGGAATTAAATGGTCTGGTAAAATTACCAGTAACGATGTACTACGGTTAGAAGCTACACCAAGCAAGGAAGCCATATTATCAGAGGCAAGCTACTGTGGTCAGCCAAATTACATGTACATATAGCAACTAAGAGAATTCTACACAGTACGGCAGGTAGCAGGAAAGCTGATCATCACAATCTCATTATAAAGACTGTATCAAGTGGCAAATAGAATTCAGTAGACTGAACTTAATGTTTTGCAAGACACAGACTGTCGTGGGTGAGCATGACGCTCCACTGGAATGAAGGTAGAAGAATGCCACTATGCTCCCATGACCAACCACAGAATGGTAACAGATATTTTTGTCATGGCATGTCTCCCAAGCTCTAGCTGTCAGATTCCATATAGGTGTCAGGTTCTCAAGGATAAGTCTGGAATCGTGAGCCCTTGGGCTGCTGACGGGGAGCGGCAGCAGCAGGCAAAAACCCACCAACTAGGACTGGACAGGATACAGGAACTAGCGTGATTGGACAATACCTCACCTGCGCTTGACCGCTGTTCCCTAGGGGTTGAGCCCCTAGGTGCAGGCAGCCGGCAGGACTTACTGGACGGAGTGGATCAAGACAAACTTGACTAGACAGGGTACAGGATATAGGGTCTCAAACAGGCAGGAAACAAACACAAGCTTAGCTAGAACAGGGTTCAAGGTACAGGGTCTCAAGCAGGCAGGAAACAAACACAAGTTTCACAACCAGAAGGGAAAGGAAGCCAAAAGCAGACAGGGAAGGAGCAATCAGGACTGGATTCAAGACAGGATTCAGGAGACTCAAACAGGCAAGGAATACAGACTAGGGACACTAACTAAGAAGCAAGGCTAAGCAAGACAAGGCAGAAGTGCACTAAGCACAAACACCAACCTGGACCTTTGGCGTTGCAAAAGCAAAGCAGAAAGTTTCCAGGTGGCTAATAAGCCCATCAGCAGCTGAGGCTCAAGCTGCAGCAATCTCAAGGCAGCTAAGGGTGAAGCTAGCTGCCAAACTTCCAAGCAAGACTGGAGGGCTACAATATCTGGACCAGACCGAAAAGAGAGTCTGGAAAGTCTATGGCAGCCACCGGTTCTGGCCACCAGAGGGCGAGAAGAGCACAAACCAAGAAAATAGTCACAATCATGACAATAGGTCACCCAAAGTTGAGCATGCACAGATGCTACATCCGAATGCATACTGATTAGTGAATCACGTGCTAATCATTTATTGGCGTTGATTGGCATTAAGATTTACGCACAGATCTGCCCTGCACCCAAATTTTCATAGCATGCAACTCCAAAGGGGGTGTGGCCATGTGAGGGGCATGGCCAGGTCAAGGGCATTCTCAGAATTTAGGCACCGTGTTATAGTAATACTATCATTTACATGCTTAACTGCCGTAAGTTGGGCGCCAGCATTTATACCAGCTTTTGACAGGCGTAAATGATAAGTACATAAGTATTGCCATACTGGGAAAGACCAAACGGTCCATCGAGCCCAGCATCCTGTTTCCAACAGTGGCCAATCCAGGTCACAAATACCTGGCAAGATCCCAAAAATGTACAAAACATTTTATACTGCTTATCCCAGAAATAGTGGATTTTCCCCAAGTCCATTTAATAACGGTCTAATGACTTTTCCTTTAGGAAGCCGTCCAAACCTTTTTTGCACTCTGCTAAGCTAACTGCCTTTACCACATTCTCTGGCAACGAATTCCAGAGTTTAATTACACGTTCAGTGAAGAAACATTTTCTCCGATTCGTTTTAAATTTACTACATTGTAGCTTCATCGCATGCCCCCTAGTCTTAGTATTTTTGGAAAGCGTGAACAGATGCTTCACATCTACCCGTTCAACTCCACTCATTATTTTATAGACCTCTATCATATCTCCCCTCAGTTAGGCGCAAGCCCCCTGATTCTGTATAATGTGACCGAAATTGTGCGCACAAATCTGGTCATATTCTGGATTTGTGCATGCAGTTTAATTCTGAACAAGCCAATCAGCACACAATTGCCACTTAACAAGCAATTATTTACACTAATTGGCATTAATTAGAATTTATGCGCACAACTTGCTAAGCGTATTCTGTAAAGTGGTGCACATAAATTCTAATGTGTGCTGCCAAAAAGGGGGAATGGGCAGGCCGTAGGCTTTCCGAAAATCTAAGCACAGGGTTACAGAATACACCTGCTCTGCACCTAAGGCGCCCTTTTGTTAAACTGTGTAAGCATCTACGTGTGCCCAATGCGCACCAAAATGGGGTTACTGCCCAGCTACCATGTGGCTCTTGCGGTAATTTCATTTTTGGTGCGCGTCTGATACACGTGTCCAAAAAATAATTTTTATTTTCAGACACGCATATCGGATGTGCGCCAAGTGGCATTTGACACGCGTAGCTCCTTACCGCCCGGTTACCACGTGAGACTTTACTGCTAGGTCAATGGCTCGCGGTAAGGTCTCAGACCCAAAATGAACGCATGTCCATTTTCAGCAAAAACGTTAAAAAGGCATTTTTTTTTTTGCAGGTGCACTGAAAAATGATTCTGCGCCCGCCCAAAACACGTGTCTATACCACTGCAGGCTATTTTTCAGTGCTCCCTTGTAAAAGGGCCCCTTAAGCACTGATATTTACGCCAAGTTTTACTTGGCGTATTCATAGTAACATAGTAACATAGTAGATGACGGCAGAAAAAGACCTGCATGGTCCATCCAGTCTGCCCAAGACAAACTCATATGTGTATACCTTACCTTGAATTTGTACCTGTCTTTTTCAGGGCACAGACCATATAAGTCTGCCCAGCAGTATTTCCCGCCTCCCAACCACCAGTCCCGCCTCCCATCAGCGGCTCTGGTACAGACCGTATAAGTCTGCCCTCCCCTATCCTCGCCTCCCAACCACCACCCCCTCTTCCCCCCAATTTCAGCTAAGCTTCTGAGGATCCATTCCTTCTGCACAGGATTCCTCTATGCATATCCCACGCATGTTTGAACTCCGTTACCGTTTTCATCTCCACCACCTCCCGCGGGAGGGCATTCCAAGCGTCCACCACCCTCTCCGTGAAAAAATACTTCCTAGACACAGTTTACAGAATACTCTTAGGCAGAAATATTTCTAGTCCAAAATGTGCATTAAGCTAGCATCCTATTAAGGGCACTCAGCGTGGGGCACCCTTCCCAGAATACTAGCTCAGTGAAGATCATCCAGACACTTAACTTGAGGCGCCACTTACTGAATTGCACCCTAGATGTGTAAACAGATTTTTTTCTCTCTCTCTTGAGTATCAATTAACGTTGGTATTTCATTAAAATGATTATAGTAGAACTTACGCCCTGGGGATCTGATGTATTAGCTTTAATAAAAGAAATGATTAAGTGTAGCTCAATGTCGTCTAGACCAGGTTTTCCTGCATTCTCCAGGCATGGATTAGACAGAATGCACTCTAGTTTAGAAATGTTTCTGGCTAATTTACAATGTGAACAAAAACTGTGTTGTAAAGGGTCTAAGTAGGCATGTCCTATTCTATCCCCCCAAGATACAGTACAGTTTCTGCAACGGACCACCTCAGCTGACTCTCTTCTGAACACTGATTTTGAACTGATATCCACAATTTTTTTTTTTTTACTAGTTCAGAAACAAACGTACCTCGGGGAAAAATTAACTGCTAATTCTGGTTTTGGGTTCAGCTTGACCAACCTGCCTTTCTCAAATGTTCCTGCACCTGAAAAGGGTGAGCTGCATCTCCCTGGGGTGGAAAAAGTCTTAGGTACCTTAAGTGAGGAGACTTTTGCTACATAATCAATATTGATATGTTGATTGATAGTCCAGCAAAAGCTACGTTGGATCCATGAGGAGTTGCACCAGCTGAAACCAGGTGTAAATCCCAGGGTGCAAGTTAGTATATAAGTACATAAGTAATGCCACACTGGGAAAAGACCAAGGGTCCATCGAGCCCAGCATCCTGTCCACGACAGCGGCCAATCCAGGCCAAGGACACCTGGCAAGCTTCCCAAACGTACAAACATTCTATACATGTTATTCCTGGAATTGTGGATTTTTCCCAAGTCCATTTAGTAGTGGTTTATGGACTTGTCCTTTAGGAAACCGTCCAACCCCTTTTTAAACTCTGCTAAGCTAACCGCCTTCACCACGTTCTCCGGCAACGAATTCCAGAGTTTAATTATGCGTTGGGTGAAGAAACATCTTCTCCAATTTGTTTTAAATTTGCTACACTGTAGTTTCATCGCATGCCCCCTAGTCCTAGTAAGTTGGGCACAGATCTGCACTATTTTAAGGAAACGCCCCTGACCCGCCCATGTCCCTACCATCGTTACGCCCCCCTTTGCAGATCCGTGCAGAAACACTTAGGCGCTATTCTATACAAGCAGATCTGCTGTTTGTACCTCATTTCGATGATTTCCATCCTGACTACCTTCCCGCACCACATACAGAATTCCCTCTACTGTACAGGGTTCTTCAGACAAGGTTCTGACTGGAGTTTATTTATTTATACCCCGCTCTTTCCCGCTCGATAGCAGGTTCAGTGCGGCTTACAAGGTGTGGTACAAAGTATCACAGAGATAATACAAAGTATGGTACAGAGTGTCACAAAGATATCCCAGTTATAGAGAGTAGGACGAGACGTGGGGGAGAAGATTGGAGTATGGGTGGTGCTAGTGGCGTGGATTAGGCTCGAGATTTAAGTTGGGTTGTTGGTCAGTGTGAGCAAATAAAGCCTGTTTTGTTTTCATTCATTGTTGCCAGTGCTCTATTTCAGTGGCGTAGAAACAGGTGGGCCTGGGTCCACCTATTTTCAACTCAGACCCACCCAAAATTGTGATACTCTTGCTGTGGCTGGTGGGGATCCTCAAACCTTGCCAGCTGAACATTTTCTCTCTCCTTGGGCAGCCAGAGCTCTTCCAAATGTCAGCCAGCAGCCTTTCTTTGAGCTGATGCGGAGACCGGCCCTTCTGCACATGCTCAGGTTTCACACATGCAAAAGCACTGAGCATTCATGACCTGCAGGCAGCAGCGTCAGATTGAGGCAAGTGCTGCTCAGGCTGCCGTTTGGAAGACTGCTGGCTGCTTGAGGAGGAGGAAATCTTCAGCTGGCAGGGTTTGGGGACCCCATCCAGCTCAAGTATTTAATATTTGGGGTTTGTGGACAGGGAGGAGTGGAGAGCAAACTGGAGGGGGACCGGGGGGGGGGGCAATTCCATGCCCACCCACCTTAGGCTCAGGCCCACCCAAAATTGGCCATCTGGCTACGCCCCTGCTCTATTTGATCTACAAATTTTTACTGAATGAGGTGCTACAATATTTTACCTCAGTCCTGCAGATCTATAAATGTTCTACAGCGTTGCGGTCTGAAGGAACGAGGGTTTTACATCTACTTGCAGCAAGGCAATTTCCTTAATGGAGACATGTAACCAAGCTTTTTCTTTGGCAGTGCCATTTGAGTGGAATAAATTAGCATCAGAATAGCCCTTGCTGGAAACTAGAGAACAATTGGGGGGGGGGGGGGGGGGACCCTGTTTTTCATCCAGGCTTTCTTCTAGTCAAGGTCTATTGTTCATGAGATTTTATCTGTTATATCTTGGCTCAGGTCTCTCCTCTCTATATGAAGTGACTTATTTTGATTATACCTGTATTCTGATAATGGTTTTTAGCATATGTTGCTTTACTCTGTTTATGGGTTTTGAAGTGTTGTTTGTTTTATTTTGATTTTAGATATTTGTAAGTTTTGAAGTATATTATGTAATGCTGTTTTTAATTCTATGTATTACTCCATTTCTTGCCCAGAAATGTGGATAGACAGGGTATAAACATTTAAATAAATAAATCTGGCACAGCGCACGCTTTCGGAGAGGTGAATCCTTAAAGTAGCACTAGTACGTCTGCGCTTATGTCTTCAGAGAACTCAGTGAGCGGTTCTAAGGCAGGGGATTCCCAAACCTGTCCTGAGAACCCCACAAACAAGTCAGGTTTTCAGGATTCCACAACGAAGATACAGGAGATCAATTGTTTTGCATAACCCTGCATAATATAATCCATAACTATCTGTAACAAATTGTATTTCCAACATTCAACTCATATTGTAAGCCACACTGAACCCGCAAAAAGGTGGGAAAATGTGGGATACAAATGCAATAAATAAATAAATAAATCAAAATTTTCATGCATTGGAGGCACAGTATATGCAAACTGATCTCACGCATATCCTGCATGGACATTCAAAGAAGCCTGATAAGCTGTCCTGTCCCCAGGACAGGTTTAGGAAGCCCCATTCTAAACGCATCATAAAAAATTAGCTAGAATCTTCTCCCTATTCGCACCGATAAATGGACTCTGTTAATGTATGCACAAAAAAAAGTTATTTTGTCCCTCAACTTATGTTACTGTTCTGACCTACTATGGCCATGTAACTTTTCTTACAAACCTCCTACTAATACCTGTTCTTACAAATACAGAGAAAACACCTTTTTTTTTTTCTATCTTCAGCTCCGACTTCAGTAGGTTTTTTTGCCTACCTCCTCCTCCTCCTACTTATCACTTCTAAAGCGCTACTAGACGTACGCAGTGCTGTACACTTAATATGAAGAGACAGTCCCTGTTCGACAGAGCTTACAATCTAATTAGGAAAGACAAACAGAACAAATAAGGGATAAGGGAATATTAAAGTGAGGATGATAAAATAAGGGTTCTGAACAAGTGAATACGGGTTAGGAGTTAAAAGCAGCATCAAAAAGGTGGGCTTTTAGCTTAGATTTGAAGACAGCCAGAGATGGAGCTTGACGTACCGGCTCAGGAAGTCTATTCCAGGCATATGGTGCAGCAAGATAAAAGGAACGGAGTCTGGAGTTATCAGTAGAGGAGAAGGGTGCAGATAAGAGAGATTTACCCAGTGAACGGAGTTCCCGGGGAGGAGAGTAGGGACAGATGAGAGCGGAGAGGTACTGAGGAGCTGCAGAGTGAATGCACTTATAGGTCAATAAGAGGAGTTTGAACTGTATGCGGAAACGGATAGGAAGCCAGTGAAGTGACTTGAGGAGAGGGCTAATATGAGCATAACGACCCTGGCGGAATATTAGTCGTGCAGCAGAATTTTGAACAGATTGAAGAGGAGAGAGATGGCTAAGTGGGAGACCTGTGAGAAGCTCCTCTATCCATCATATATGTGCTCATTAACATCGATCAGCCGACTGTATCCTGAATAAAATGTTAACCATATGGAAAATGTGTTTCATTGCTATATCTGTTTTCCCAGTAATTGCAGCCAAACTCTAAGAAGCCTTGAAAGCTAACACAGAATAATATCTATTTGGAGTCTCATTGAGGAGGACACATTTTGAGAATTCAAGGAGTCGCACTTCTCGATTGCGGGACTTGATGCATGGAACCAACTGCCAGTTTATATCACAATACTGACTGCATTTAAGAAGCCTCTAAAAAGTCATTTGCTCGACAGATGGTATATCGGACTTTGGGAATTGTTGACGAGATGATTACTGTAGCATACATCAACAGCTTTCATCTCTGTTTTATATATTTGGTTGCATATCTTGAATGCTTTGCAAGTGGGTTGTTTTATTTGCCACTTGTGCATATAAGTTTGTAATCCGCCTCGAATTTTACGTTGAACATAAATGATTAAACCATAAGCCATTTGATAGGTCGAGTATAATGTTTCACAACTTTCAAAGCTTCCTATCCTTCCTGCAACATTTTTGCTCTTGGAGAACAGACCACAGGAATGTTTGCCAGCTAACAAGAGTGTACAACATTTTTGCTGACTTTCGCATTTTTTTATAGAATTATGAACTGTTCTTATGTACACTTCTGAACTGCTAAAAGAGATGGTTTTTTTTTTCTATTCATGAAGCTACTAAAAAGAAAAACACAGCACTGTCATAATAGCAAGAACTCCTCAGATGAATCAAACACCCCACACACACGACTGCAGCAAATGATCCAGCAAAGATCCACACAGACCAGACTGATTGCTAATCTTTCTTCGATTTGCATCATTGCTGCTGGACCATTATAACACACCATTTAAATCTCTGCCTAATTTCTGCTCTCCGCACTGATTAATTAGGGAAGATTAGGCCAACACAAACATCAGCCTATTAAAGGGATACCTCTCTCTTGGGATGGTCTGTCAGGACACATTTATCTCGGGGTGAAAATAGCTTTAAAAAAAAAAAAAGAAAGAAAGAAAATCAAGTAAAATAAACCAACAAAACCAAGCACATTCTCTTCATTCTTTTTAAACGAGTACTGCCTGTGTAAATAGCAGCAGTGAGCCTATTTTGTTTTCTGTTGATTTGAGATTTGATATACCGCCCGTTACTTAAAAGAAAGGTCAAGGCGGTTTATAAATAATTAACAACAATTACAACTTGAGAAAAGAACTCCATTAACTGATAGGAAAGAAAACACTCAGACCCACAGAGAGAAATAAAGCTGAACATCACACATGCGACCGGCTATGCATTAACCAGCTCTGGAAACCCAGAAATCCAACGCCGGGGCCTGGACATGACCTGGCACTGAATTTCCAGGTTTAACACAGTGGCACTCAGCAAAACACTACGAACAAAAAAACGAGTGATATCAAACACCTGCAATTAGTTCAAAATATGGCCATAAAAGTGCCCACGGGACCAAGGAAATATGATTATGTGTCTCCACTCTTGAGTGATGAACACTGTCTGCTAATTGCCCACAGAATCTCTTGTAAAATCCTATCCATTGTTCACAAGGTTCATTACTGTAGCTCTCCCCCTGTATCTCTTCCCTCTATGAATTCCAAATGCCCATCTAGAACCCTCAGATTTTCCCAGTCCAACTGCCTGGCAGTTCCCTCATCTCTATATATAAAAGGCACCACCAACGTTCTACATGAAGCCTCCAGCCGGAAGCGTGAAGGGGGAGAGATATCCGGTTTCCCCATGAGTGTCTGCCCCACCCTCGCTCTCTCTGTAACACAAACAGTGAAGGAAAACACAGCAAAGCACGAAATCAAATCGCTCTCTCTGTAACAGTGAAGGACTCAGAGGGGGGAAGGGAGAGAGGGCAGAAGCCCTCACTATCTCTGTAACACAAACACAGCAGGAAACTTAACACTGAAGGACTCGACTCCGAGGGGGGAGGGGACAGAGAGCTGAGGGGACAGACAGCACACTCCCACATGCACACAGAAGAAAACCTTGCTAGCTCCCGTTTCATTTGCATCAGAAACGGGGCTTTTTTACTAGTTTGGATATATTTGCTAAGACATTGTCAGAATAAAACTCTTCAGTGTTGTGGGCCCATCACTGTGGGAACGACCTCCCCATTCATTTGAAAGATTCAAGCTGGTCTGAAAACATTTCTTTTTTTTAGATAGATTAGCCCGATAATCCCCATCTTATACGCTGGGGAGATTCTCCGCAACACAGTTGATGGGTCTTCCCGTACAGTAGTTCTGCTTCCTGCTCTGTCCTATTTACGGCTGTAGTTCTCCCCGCCTCCTTTTATTTTTTTTACCCTCCAAGTATAATTTTTTGTAAATTGCTCTGAATGGTTTCTCAAGGATGCTATATCAAATATTTAGGGGCCCTTTTACTAAGCCGCGTAGGGGCCTACGCGCGTCCACCGCGTGCCAATTTGGAATTACCGCCCAGCTACCGCGTGGCTCGGCCGATAGTTCCATTTTTTTACGTGCATCCGATACGCGTGTCAGAAAATATATTTTTTTTCCAACACGTGGCGCTAACCGGGTGGCAGTCGGACGTGCGCACGCGCTACACGGATAGTGGCTGAATATCACCACTATCCATGTAGTTGGTCATTGTGCCCTCGCACCATCCCGGCACTCTCTCTATATTGTTACAGCCAGAGAAATTTTCAGTGCCATTATTCAGAAAGTGTCGCTGAAAATCCAAAGATAGAGAACTTGTACCGAGGACCCACAGAACACAACCACTATGGCACTCTGACTTTCCATTGTTTTCTTTATAATGACATCATTAGCAAAGTTACTGTTATGATTTTTTTTATACACATAGTTTTTTTCCTTAATATGCAACTTCACTGCCACTGAACAAAAACCACCGTTACTAAAGGCTCAGTAATGGGATCCAGAATAAAACAATTGTTTTGTTACGTCTTTCTCCATTTCACACTACCATCATGTATTTTTTAATTTTATTTCTCATGTTATATTTGTTTTGCCTCTCCTATTACATGAATGTCTAGGCAGGTACAATTTTAAAAATGTAACAATCATACAGGATAAATGAATGTCAATATTCCTAAAACCACCTTAACATATGGTTCTAGGTCAGCTCACCCAAGCCCACCCTTGGCTACGCCACTGCCGTAAACTAGATACCTGTCCCAACTAGCTAATGAAATCCGCCCCTGACCGCTTCATAGTAGACCTCACATCCCACCTAAATTACATGCTACAGCAAGGTCTCTTCCCTAAGGAAAATGGCAACATACTACTCACCCCGATACCAAAAGACACCAAGAAAAAAACAAATGAAATCACTAACTACCGTCCAGTAGCATCCATTCCGTTGTCAGTCAAGCTGATGGAAAGCATGGTAGCCAAACAACTTACAGATTATATAAACAAATTCTCAATATTACACAAATCACAGTCAGGTTTTCGCCCCCTCCACAGCACAGAAACTCACTCTCCTAGCCATATTCAAGCAGGAAATAGCAATAGGCAAAAACATCCTCCTCCTCGAATTCGACATTCTAGTGCACTCGACATGGTAAACCATAATATATTAATAAGATTACTAGATAAGTTCGGGATTGGTGGAAACATACTTAGCTGGATCAAGGGTTTCCTAACCACAAGAACATATCAAGTAAAATCAAACTCAAACATTTCGCCATGGAAAGCAGTCTGCGGAGTACAAGGATCACCGCTATCACCGATCCTCTTCAACCTAATGATGACCCCACTAGCCAAGTCTGAGAAGGCCAACATTTCAGAATGCATAAGGAATAATTCAATTTCAACATCCTATACCACCACTTTATTCATCATTAGGACGGTTTTGGTTTCTTGAAATTGATCCATCATGACCTCTACGAGCTCTTTATCTAGGTCATGCTTTCTGAGCTTGAATGGTGACAGAAGATAGTAACAGGTTGGCAAGTCAATTTGATATTCAGGGGTCAAACGAAGCCAGTCCAATGATATCTTATGACCTAGGCAAACCTTCAGCTGTGCCCCCTCCTACCAAGAGGCAGCTCACAGCTCAAGGCCCATCCCTCTACTGAGGTCCAGCATATCTTTCTTTCCTTTCCCTATGCCATCTCCCCCCCCCCCCAACACACACACCCCATTCCTGAGGTGTCCAACATTTCTCTCCTTCCCTAGTACACCACAAAAGAGAGTTACTTTTCAATTGCCAAAAATTTTATTTCATCCAGGGCAACTCACGAACTTTACAGAGGCAGAAGCAGCGTTTCACAGAGTTGAAGTGGAAATCAAACTTTCCAAACATCATCCTATACTTATGACAGAACCTGTCACCTCGAATATTCCTCAACCAGACATGGCGCCCAAAATTGGATGCTGAAAAAAATCGGCGCTCAATGCTATTCCGTAATGGACACTCAAAATTGGGTGCCCATTATAGAATTAGTACTGAGTGCCAATTTCGGCACTCAAATTTAGGCATTGGGGAGTTACGCCTGCTGAAACTAGGTGTAATTCCTCCCCAGTATTCTATAATACTGCATGAAATTTTAGGAGAGCCCCTGACCCACCCATGGACACGTCCCTTTTTGGGTTGCTCACTGTGGAACTTAGGTACACATTTTTAAAGAATACACATAGCGAGATGTGCACCCAAATCCAAACTGATGCCAATTAGCACTCAATTATTGGCATTGGCTTGTTAGCCAGTTTAGTTCGGCAGACATCTTGGATCAGCGCCACATATAGAATCCAGAAGATGTGGATTTTGTCGTGTTTTATAGGTCTCTAGTTGTTAAAGCAACTTTAGTGACGAGGATACTTGTCCACAACAAGCTAGCCTAGTTCATTACTTGTTGTAGACTACTGTAATCTTCAAATCACTTCTCCTCACTGTCATCCATAGCCTGATTAGAGGTGGAGGAAGGAATATGGTCCATGTTTCAGTTTCATGAGACATACAGGCTCGAAAAATATCAAAATATGCCCAAAGATTTGATTACATAGTTATTTGTTTTCTTTTTGATTACCACTCAAAGAAAACCAGCCTATGATTTCACTTATTTCATCTATACTACCTTCCCTCCATGTATATATACTGCCCAGAATGGGTACCATGAGGCTACACTTACAGCCTCGGGTTCCCCTTATTTTTAAGCCCTGTGAGGCAGTGGGTGGTATGAGGCTGGGTTTCCTTAAGGACCTTCTCTCAACTGGTGCTGGAATTGAACTACCTTAAGGTAAGGAACACTAGCCTGCTGAGTCAGGACTCAGGCAAGGAGGAAGTTAAAAGCCTTAAGGGAGAATAGAACAGTGAAGTCCCTGAGTAAGGACACAAAGTACATGTAAACTGCAACAGCTACAGTCAGGTAGGCCAAATTCATCACGGAATCCTGTAGACCTTTATGACAGAACCGGTACAGAGCCGGCCTGTGAATGTTATATAGTGAGTGACAGGACTTTAACTCTGAGGCTCGGGTCAAAGCCAAGCTAAGTGTGTTGCCTCCTGAGAGATGGCCCAATTGCAACATGTAGAACTGCAGGATCAGACAACAGGAGAAAATCTTATCTCAAGGACTATTTATGTTATTTTCCACGCTGTGAAAGGAACAGGTTGCCCTTTCCTAACACATTAATACAATATTTGGTTTTCACTGTTAACCCGCTTTCCAAAAATACTAGGACAAGGGGGCATACGATGAACCTACAATGTAGTAAATTTAAACAAATCAGAGAAACGTTTTCTTCACTCAACGTGTAATTAAATTCTAGAATTCGTTGCCAGAGAATGTAGTAGGGGCAGTTAGCTTAGGGGAGTTTAAAAAAAAGGTTTGGACGGCTTCCTAAAGGAAAAGTCCATAGACCATTATTAAATGGACTTGGGGAAAATCCACTATTTCTGGGATAAGCAATATAAAATGTTTTGTACTTTTTTGGGATCTTGCCAGGTATTTGTGACCTGGATTGGCCACTGTTGGAAACAGGATGCTGGGCTTGATGGACCTTTGGTCTTTCCCAGTATGGCAACAGTTATGTACTTATGTGTGGCTCTATTTATGAAGGTTCCATGCCCGGTTGCTAGTCCATGTTATCGCAAGCCCCTCAGTAACTGGCTTAGATAAGGGACAGCCCCTCTGGCTGAGAGGCATGAAATGTGGATCCCTCTGGAACTGTGTACAGGTGCAACTGATTACGATTTATTCTCCCTCTATTCATCCCCTTCCTGCCCTGTCAGACCCAGAATCAGACTTGAGGTTTCTCCGCACTGTCATAGAGAGAGGCTGATATTCTATATCCACTTCACACAATATTTAAAAAAAAAATGTCTGATTAACAACCATTTTCTTAACCCGAGTTCTCCTTGAAAAAATTTCCAGACCCAATTTATTCCCACCTACTTTACATCTTCTCAATTGTGGCCTTGCTGTTTTCATTTCTGTGTTCTGTCTTGACTGCACTAATCTTATTTGTAGACCAGTCTGGATCTACTACTACTTATCATTTCTACAGCGCTACTAGACGTGCGCAGCGCTGTACACTTGAACATGAAGAGACAGTCCCTGCTCGACAGAGCTTACAGTTTAATCAGGACAAATAAGGTATAAGGACAAAGGGAGCAAGATTCCAGAATCCCAAAGAGTAGCAAGATTCTGTGCGGAATCCCAAAGACTTACTACTGCTACTACTTATCATTTCTATAGCACTACTAGACGTATGCAGCACTGTACACTTAAACATGAAGAGACAGTCCCTGCTCGACAGAGCTTACAGTCTAATCAGGGCAGACAAACAGGACAAATAAGGTATAAGGACAGAGGGAGCAAGATTCCGGAATCCCAAAGATTAACAAGATTCTGTGCAGAATCCCAAATAATAGCAAGATTCTGAAATCCCAAGACTACTACTACTACTTATCATTACTATAGCGCTACTAGACGTACGCAGCGCTGTACACTTGAACGTGAAGAGACAGTCCCTGCTTGACAGAGTTTACAATCTAATTAGGACAGACAAACAGGACAAATAAGAGATAAGGACAAAGAGTAGCAAGATTCTGGAATCCCAAAGAGTAGCAACATTCCAGAATCCTAATGACTACTACTATTAATCATTTCTATAGGTCTACTAGACATATGCAGCACTGTACACTTGAACATGAAGAGACAGTCCCTGCTCAACAGAGCTTACAATCTAATCAAGATAGACAAACAGGACAAATGAGGAATAAGGACAAAGAGTAGCAAGATTCCGGAATCCCAAAGAGTAGCAAGATTCCGTGCAGAATCCCAAAGAGTAGCAAGATTCCGGAATCCCAAAGTGTAGCAAGATTCTGTGCAGAAAGAGTAGCAAGATTCCGGAATCCCAAAGTGTAGAAAGATTCCGTGCAGAATCCCAAAGAGTAGCAAAATTCTGTGCAGAAAGAGTAGCAAGATTCCGGAATCCCAAAAACTACTACTACTACTTATCATTTCTACAGCGCTACTAGACGTACACAGCGCTGTACACTTGAACATGAAGAGACAGTCCCTGCTCGACAGAGCTTACAATCTAATTAGGACAGACAAACAGGACAAACAAGAGATAAGGGAATATTAAAGTGAGGATGATAAAATAAGGGTTCTGAACAAGTGAATAAGGGTTAGGAGTTAAAAGCAGCATCAAAGAGGTGGGCTTTTAGCATAGATTTGAATACGGCCAGAGATGGAGCTTGACGTACCGGCTCAGGAAGTCTATTCCAGGCATATGGTGCAGCAAGATAAAAGGAACGGAGTCTGGAGTTAGCGGTGGAGGAGAAGGGTGCAGATAAGAGAGATTTACCCAGTGAATGGAGTTCCCGAGGAGGAATGTA